>NW_018252418.1:9999-10724 GCF_001263595.1 Phalaenopsis equestris
TTTTAATGAATCTAACAGTCTTTGTTCTTAAAAATCATTTAATTCTGAAGATATATAAAAAGGTAATGTAGATGAGTCTCCTAGAAACACATACTTCAAGTGGCTAGGCAATATTTTTAACTCAAGTTCGCGTGGTTTTATAATTGACGGAACTAGATTCTTATCAGCATTTACTGTAATATCCAGCATCTCAAATCTTTCCTGAACATAATCTAATTCTTCATTTTCTATTTCGTCCAAAATAACTTCATCACTATCTTCAAATTGTTCTTTCTCTTCAAAATGTTCTTTAAAATGCTCATTCAATAGATGTTCACTAATTTCCATGCGAAAACATTCATTATCTCTTTCAACAACAGGGTATTTCATAGATTTTGCAATGTTAAAAGTCACTTCTTGATCTTTAACTCTCATAGTTAATTCTCTTTTTTGAAAATCTATCATAGCTTTTTCAGTAGCTGAAAATTGTCTCCCTAAAATGATAGGTATTTCCTTATCTTCCTCCATATCTAAAACAATGAAATCCACAGGAAAGATATATTTATCAACTTTTACTAACATATCTTCCATAACTCCCTTAGGATATGTAACTGAACAATCCGCTAACTGAAGAGTTACAGAAGTAGGTGAGACTTCTCTTAATCCTAGTCTTTTGAAAATTGATAGAGGCATAAGATTAATGCTGGCTCCCAAATCACATAAAGCTCTTCCATAAAATTTTTCAC
>NW_018252418.1:11003-11312 GCF_001263595.1 Phalaenopsis equestris
TTCTTAATAGCAGTTCCTTGATTTTGTAATTGATTTCCTTGAATCTCTAATTAATTTCCTTGATTCTGTAATTGTTGACCCATGTTTAATATCAGCTCTTCCATAGACAACTTCTTTTCCTTAATTTGAGTGTTACTGTTAAATCTTGGAGGATAAGAAGGTCTATAATTAACATTTGCTTAGTTGGATGAATTTCCTAATGAGTTCACTAGGTTGTTCACCCATTGTTGATTTGTAGCAGAATAGTTATTCCAATTGAAATTTGGATGATTATTCCAACCTGGGTTAATTCCAACCTGGGTTATAATA
>NW_018252418.1:11333-25359 GCF_001263595.1 Phalaenopsis equestris
AGAATAGGGGTTATTGGGTCTATTAATAAATCTTAAAGTCTCATATGAAGGTAGAACATCCACAAATTGCCCAGATGAATTCTCTTCCATCATAGTAGGTTTTGGAGAATAATTCATTCCATAATGATACTAATTGATTTGATATTGCAGCAAGCTTTGAAGCTAACATAGATATTGCTGCAAAATTAGGATTTACCCTTTCAGAGGGCCATTGAAAATTGTTGGTAGCCATCTCTTCTATTAACAAATAAGTCTCATCAAAAGGTTTTGACATTAAAAAAACACCAGCCCCAACATCTATAATCGATCTAAGAGATCCTACTAATCCATTATAAAAAGTTCAAATTATCAATCAATCTGGTAACGAATGATAAGGGCACTTCCTAAGAAGATCTTTAAATCTCTCCCAAGCTTCATATATTGACTCTCCATCAATCTGACAAAATGATGTTATGTCATTTCTAAGTTTAGCAGTTTGGATGGAGGGAAATATTTAGATAGTCTAATAGATTCTGGTGCTAACAAATTTAACCACATCTTAGCCTTATCCCTAAGTGAAAAAGGAAAAAAGTCTAAGTCTGACAGTATCGTTTGAAACTCTGTCATATTTAAAGGTAGCACACAGTTCTAAAAAACTAGCGAGGTGTAAATTAGGATCTTCATTTGGTGTACCTCCAAATTGATTGCTTTGTACCATTTCGATAACATCAGATTTAAGCTCAAATGAATTAGCAGCTACATCCAGATTTTTGATAGATAAGTGAATTTTATCTGCTGCAGGATTTGTATAATCTCGTAAGGGTCTAGGTTGGTGTTCATTTTCTATTCCTTGATTGTTCATGCTGTTTTCCATTGTATTAGAAATTCTAGGTTCTCTTTTCAGTCTTCTAATTTTTCTAACAGTGCGTTCTAATTCCGAATCATAAAGTATAAGATTTTCAGGTCCAAATTTACACATCCAATTTGAAATCAGTACACAGAATAACAATTAACTAAATATGAAAATAAGTTGCAATTCAAGTAAAAATTTTCTAATAATCTTAATTTGTCCGTTACTCTAATTAAGATTCTTGTTTACACCCCGAAAAGGCGCCAAAAACTTAACAGCGACTTCATATATGCTTAAAAATATAAGATCGAAGTGAAAAGATCAACAGAGAAAAGCGAAGTCATACAAATTTGTCCGTTCATATATGCTTCATATATGCCACATTGAAAGTAAATTTAGATCGAAGTGAAAAGATCATCACAATTTCCTTAACATTTTTATGGCTCAACCATTCAAATCACCATTTCACAAATCTCAAGACAAGGAGAACAACAGAGAAAACTACTCAGAACTCATGGGGAAGATACAACAAAACTCTGAATTCATATATAAAAGCGAAGTCATACAAACTACAATAAGAAAATAACACTTATCTCTAATTTCTCTCCAAGAAAACTCCTCGAAGTTCCTCTGAATCTCTTCCTTTCTTTACAACACACAGAATTCCTCTTTGAAGCGGCAAGGAGGATGAAATCTCTCACTTTCCCTCCACTCTTACAATCTCTCGAAGCAAACTCTCTACACACTAATGGAACCTCTCTAACCTTCAGGACCACGAGAGCCTCTAGAACCTCCAGAACCTCCATTTTCGGCCAAAATCTTCTTTTTAAAGTTGTGGATGAGTTTTCTCAAGAGTTGCATATGCATCCGTCCAAAATTTACCCTCATCCAATGCATTGTTGGACATAACCTCCAATCTCGCCATCGGCGGCCTATCGGCGGCTTCGAGGGCGCCGTCAGTGGGCTTTCTAAATCATTAAATCTGGAGTCTAGGGAATTTCTCGCCTTCGGCATCTTAGTTCAATTCTTCACATTTTGGTCCTTTTTGCTCCAAATTGGCTCCTTTTTTTCATTTTTTTTGCTCCAATGACTCTAATTCATCATTCCTGCAACAAAACATCAAGAATACCTTTCTTTAAAGTGTAATATCATCAAAAACAATATAAAATAGGTATGAAAATCTCAACATATTTTCCTTTGGTCATTTACAAAAATCAAAAGATAATGAAGAACACAATACCTAGCTTTTTCCCTTTAAAAGAAAGACGAATATCTCCCACAAAGTCTCCCGTCGATCCATGCAATGCTAGAACATCTCCTTACAAATTCTCTCAAAATCTCCTCTTCAATCTCTTCAAAAGGGTAGAAATCTATATTTTTACTCCTATTTTAAAAACCCTAAACTTTCTCCACACTTTTCCTAGCAATACTCTCACAAAAAAAACCCACTTTTTCTGACCTAAATTCATTCTTTTAAAGTGTAGGGATGAAGTTTGAAGATTAGCGATAAGAATCCTTTTAAAAAGCATCCAAATACGTTGAATTTCAGCCCATAATTGCCAAAAGTCAGTCCATAGTCGGTCCATAGTCGTCCCGGGCGCCGTCGGCGGGCTCGAGGGTGCCGTCGGTGAACTTTTCTGTCATTTTTCAATCTTCTTGAATAAATCTCACTGTCGATGATGTTTTGGGCACCGTCGGTGAGCAGATTGCACTAGAAAATAAGCATGAAAACAACCTTCCTTTAAAGTGTAATCTCATTCAAAAATATGCAAGAAGTGTAAAAGAGATTAAGCATCTAAAGACTTGTCGTCGAAAAATGACAGGACAAAATTTCATTTCTTGCTCGTTTTTGCTCCAAATTGCACCGTTTTTATTTCTTTTTTCTACAAAAGTCAATTTCTTGTACCGGAAACCAAAAACATGCAAAATACCTTCCTTTAAAGAGTAATATCATTAAAATTAAGCATAAAATGTATATGAAAAATCAAGCATTTGTTAGGCGTGTTAAGACCCCCAAACTTAAATGTTACTTGTCCTCAAGTAACACTATATAATCCTCAAGTAACACTATAACTTTAAAAACCAAATATGTTAACTTGTGGTTGTGGGTTTCAGAAGAGTTTCCTATAATTTTGTTTCAGAAATGTTATAGTGTAACTTAGGAGAAATTCATGCAAATCAACCTAGAACTAGAGTGTAAGAATATCCATATTCAACTTAAGAATCCTGATTTTCTATTTACTTCAAAAATTATTGAAACTTGTCAAACTAAAGATTCATAGAAAGTATAAAAATAAAATTTAAGCACCTTATCTATACCAATTTGACCAATACCTTTAAATAAGAATAAGCTTATGATTGTTTCCAAGTCTTTTCATTTAAAAAGATTCAAATGAAACCAATTTTTGATTTGGCTTCTCCTCAAGCTTCTCCTCACATATTTTCTTTTGACTTTTCATTTTTCTTTTCTTTCTCTTTATGGATTGTTTTCAATGCTTTCTTTTTCTTTTCTTTTATGATCTTTTTAATCCTTTTTTTTCCTTTTTTTTTCTGTGAGGATTACTATATCTCTGTGAGGATTACTGTCGGCACTATTTTTGGTGTGGGGTTTAATGTCACCATCCTCTTTCTAAGTCCAAAACTCAAAACTTTCCTTCACTTTTTAAAAGTGTAAGTATTAGTTTGAAAAAGATTTCAATAAAGGCTCAATTCTCAATAAGTATAAATCTAAGAATCTTAGCTTTTCAAATATTCAACTCCTTTCTACCATAAATAGCAAAATCATTTTCCTAAAGTTTCCTACAAAATATCTTAACTCTAGAACAGTTTCTGCACAAAGGATTTCAACTAAATTATTTTTCTAACATTCATAAAATCAAAGTTATAGTAACCTAAAGATAACACCACATGCCACAAGTCATTTTAAAAGTGATATCAAATCAAATACAGGTTAGTGAGGACAAATAATGTTAACTTTAAAAGTTCTTTTTCTTTCTCCCCCCAAACTTAAATTTTTAAATATTTTGCAATTAATTCTATAAAATGTAGCAGGAAGAGAAAGTATAAATTAAATCTACTTACTACTACAATATCCTATCAAATTCATATACATGCATAATAAGGATAGAATGACAACATAAAAAAGTAAAGCGAGCCTAAAACATGCATGCAATAATATTAAACTAAAAGGAAGTATATTCACTGTAAAACTTCATTTTTCTTCCTACCCCTAAACTTGATTTTTACCATGTATAACATTTAGTACAGAAAATATAAGTAGGAAGAAAAAAAGTTTAGAAATTCTATCTACCACAAATTTCTATCAAACACATATGCAATTATTTATTAACTCCACAGATATTACAATTGTGAAAGAACAGATACTACGAGTTTTACACAGATATTACACTTGCACAAGAAATATATACTACACTCACATATTCACTATATAAATTATACACTACACCACAAATAGCATAATGCACCTCATATATTATACAACGAAAACCACACACTACGCCCTGCACGACAGATGCTACATTTCACATATAGGTGCACTACACTTTGATGAGTTCATATACTACATTTCACATATAGGTGTACTACACTTTGATGAGTTGAGATGCTATATTTCACATACAGGTGCACTACACTTTGATGAGTTCAGATACTACATTTCACATATAGGTGCACTACACTCTAAGGAGTTCAGATACTACTTCAATCACACATCCTTTAAACAATAGGGTGGTCTAGGGTTGTCTGATTATAGGGGTGATTCGTTGGTGGCCTCTAGTTGATATTGGTTTGACTTCGATATATCAATTGCCTGTGGGATCGAGATAAAAGAGAAAAAGCGGTCTAATCTGAGCCTAAACTCAAATTGAAAGCTACTATTCCACTTTAAATTTTCATATGCATATCACATAACCTTTCTTTTATCATTTACAAATATTTGTCTAACCCATTTATAGTATGAAATTGTAATATGTTTTGTAGCATCACCAGATTTAATCAGGTACACTTAGTTATTTCAGTTTTCGTTCCTTTACTGCACACTTTTTCTATTGCGTAGCCTTTCCTTTCTATATGTTGCTTCATTTCCATAATTTTCCTTCAGTATTTTCCTGTTACAGTACGTCACTACACAGTTGTTTCTTTCTTGTACTATATTGTACTATAGACATTCACCTACATTCAAACTTTTAAATATAAGTTCTCCCAGTATGTTTGTACAATCCCCTAATATAGGCCTTTCGAGGCATAGTTTTCTCTCTTCTTTCTCTCTTCTTCCTCCCTTTTTCTCGTGAAGAGACGATGACATTGTCAATTGGTGATTCATCCTCGGGAAACGATCGAGATGACAAATAGGGAGCAAATGACAATTCATCTTTGGATGGCAGTCAAGGTGACAACAGAGAGACAACAGAAAAAGCTTTGGCTGGATTTTGATAAATTTAAATAACATACCTATAGGACGTCGAGGAAGTTGGCAGACCTTCTAACATCTCTTCAATGACTACATTCAATGATAACATGCAAGCAATTAGATTATTTGATTTGGGATATAATGGACCTAATTTCACCTGAAGAAGGGGAATGTTGTGGGAAAGATTGGATAGATTTCTTGTCAATGATAAAAGGCTTCAACTTTTTTTGTAGACTACTGTTTCCCATCTCAGTTTGGCAGGCTCTGACCATAGACCCATCTTCATCACCATTTTTGCTAATCAATAACAAGGCAAGTCCCATTTCAGATACTTAAATCTCTGGTCCACCCATTAGGACTTTCTGAACACTGTTAAAGAACACTGAAGGGACTGTGATCATACCAACCCACTAGTTAAACTTTAGGGTCTGCAAAAAAAAGTTAGCAAAGCATTAAATCAATGGAATTGGAATACGTTTAGTAATTTTCTGACAAGGGTGGAACAAGGTGAGAAAGATTTAAAGGCAATTGAAACTGTTGCTATCAATGAGCTGGCTGATGAGGCCTCACTTATGGAAGCTAATGAAAACCTGCTCACTGCAGTGGCATGGCAGGAGAAATTTCTGAAACAGAAGGCTTCCTCAAACAGATTCATTGAGGGAGATAGGAACACAAAGTTTTTTCATGCTTGTATTAAATACAAAATAAAATATAACACTATTCACTCTATAAAAGATAATCTTGGCAACTGAATTAAGGAAGCTTGTGAAATTGCAGAAAGTGCTGTGAAATATTGTCAGCAACTTATGAAATGCTCATCCAACTCTAGAGTGAAGTTAGACCCAAAACTATTTATCCTTGACCATTTCTACCCATTTCTACATAGCTAATATTAATCTTTTTAAGGTCTCAGGAGAAGAGGAGATGAAACAAGCCCTTTCTTTAATAGACAACTCAAAATCTGCAAGACCAGATGGTTTCACCTCTAACTTATATAAAAAGGCTTGGGAAATCATAAAGGATGATGTAGTGCTAGCAATACAAGGATTTTTCTAGGGATATGATCTACCTAATTACTTATGTGTGACCAAAAATTTTTTTTGTCCCAAAAACCAACATCAAGGAAAAATGACATCATTTCAAGACAATTAGCCTTACTAATGTAATCAGCAAAATTATAAGTAAGATACTGGTGAACAGGCTTCAAAACCATCTACAGTTCTTAATAAGTAAAAAAACAAGTAGGTTTTATGAAGGGGAGATATATTGGAGATATTGTTTTGTTAACACAAAAATTGCTACATGATCTTGAGAAAACTTGTAGGGGGGTAACATGATCTACAAACTAGATCTAAAGAAAGCTTATGATATGATCAATTGGGATTTTGTGCTTTAAATGTTGGGGTTAGAGGTTTCTCCATTGCCTCATGTCTGATAATTAGAAGATGGCTTGAGGGGAATATGAATTCAGTGCTTATTAATGGAAGAGCCCATGGCTTCTTTAAAGAATCTAGAGGTCTCAAACAAGGAGACCCTCTATCTCCTACTATCTTCATTCTTGCTTTGAACTATCTTTCTAGACTGATTGACAGACCCAACCACATGAAGAATTCTAGCAAATATCATCATAGATCAACTTTGGACATCAGTCACTTGGTGTATGCTGATGACATTATAATTTTCTCTAGAGCAAATAAAGCTGCTGCCAGAATGTTACATGCTTGTCTGGTGGAGTTTCAAAATACTTTAAGGTTAGCATTTAACAAATATAAATGCCAAGTTCTTTTCAGCAAACAGGTTCCCCCTTCAAGCAAGCAATGGATTATTAACCTCACAGGTTTTACCCCAATGTATAACCCCTTTCAATATTTGAGAGTGCAATTGCTTAAAAGGACTAAGTTATCACACTTTGATAAGGTAGTAAATAAAACAAATTACCAACTACAATGCTGGACTAACTCCTTCCTCTCTAATGGTGGCAGAATAGCACTACTGAAAAGCATACTCACTACATTCCCTTCATACATTCTACAAAAGGCTGTCATGAAGAAAAGCACTCAACTTCTTTTAGAGAGAACATTCAACAGGTTTCTCTAGGCAGGGCAGAGAAAACAAATGATCTAGGAAGGTTGGAAAAAAGTTGAAAAACCTTTTCTGCTAGTGGTATGGGGTTCAGGGGTTTTCAACAACTCCAACACATTAGCCTGTACAGATTATGGATCCGATTTAGACAACAGGATACACTGTGGGCACAGTTCATGATAGTTAAATATTACAAATTTGCTCACCCCAACAGGGTATCCAATGGATTAGAGGACTCCAAAACTTGGGGCAACATGCTCAAGGCCAGAGAAGATGCTGAAAATCTATTTTTCTGGGATTTGAGACAAGGAAACATTCAATTCTGGTTGGATATATGGTGCTCACCAAATTACTGGACCCCTTAACTGAGGATCCTGATTTGAATCTTAAGGTGAAGGACTGCTGGGAGGAGAATTTCTAGTCAGCTGATAGGCTTAAGTCCTTCCTTACTGAGCATTCAATAACATAAATTTCTAAGATATCTTTTGATAGAAATAGAAATGATAAACTGGTGCTAACTTCCTCTTCCAACCAAAGCCTGACTAAAGCAATTTACAAAAAGTTGTATCAATAGAAAGAGGTACCCTGGGGAGAATGCCTGTGTAACAAGTTCCTTTCACCCTCCATGTCTTTTTTCAGCTGGAGATACTTCAATAAACTGATACCTACTGATGACATCCTCAAACTCAAGGGATTGAGAGGCCCTTCTATGTGCTGCTTGTGCAGATTTGCTAGGGAATCTGCTGACCACTTATTTTTCATCTGGAACTTTTCATAAATTACTTGTAAATTCTACAATCAACCTGGAATGGAACAATCTCTTAACCTGCTGGAGTGGATGACAAGAACTGAAGGTAGGTCCAATCCCTTTTATTACTACCTGGTTTATCTGAGCAGTAAGAAATCATGTGAAATATGAGGATCAGCAGGTGACTACTGAGAAAGTGGTCTCCAACTGCCTAGCCTTCATAAAAAAACTCATCCAATCAAAAAGTTTTCCCAACATACTGAATATTAGTAAAAAAAACTAGCCCTCCAAGCTTTATAGTGATAAAGGTGTTATGAAAAAAGCCTACCCACCCTGTTGTCAAAGTAAACACATATGGGAGTTTCTCTTCACAGAGAGCAGGTATTGGAGGAGTGTTCAGAAAACACAAGGGTCACTGCTTGCTTCACTTTCAATCCCTAATCATTGCTATGGATGTAATGGAGGCTGAAACTGTGGCTCTGTACTGAGCTTTGAAGTTGGCCAGACTGAACAACTGGACATCTTTACCGGTTGAAGTAGATTCTTCTCAGTTTTTGGACTACATGACAGGCAGGAACAACCCCCCTAGCACATACTACAGTGAATCAAATAGATGAAGAACATATTGAAGGAGATGAGGTTCTATTACAATTTTATATACAGGGAAGGAAATATACTAGCTAACTACCAATATAAAAGTGGAGCTGAGTCCCAAATGGTTATTGTAGCTACTTCACCTACTTCTTCTCTTTATTTTTTGCTTCAGGGAGAAAATTTTAATGCCCCGCATCTTAGGATTTTAAACTCTTATTGATCTTAATAGAGATTTATCTTTTGCCTATATATATATATATATATATATATATAAATAAGTTTGTGTGTATGGAAAGCTTAAACCAAGAAAATTGCATGGATAATCAAATAACATGTTCATTGCAAATGAATTTGACACAACTACCTCCATATCATTGTGGTACAAGCTTTGTAAGAGCAATGTTACTCCCTTTGGCCAATGATTTTGCATGTTCAACTATTAAATTGGGTATCCAACCAAAAGACTTCCTCTTTAGGTCCTCAAGTACTTGGCTCGCTTCTTGAAGTTCATCTCTAGCACTAGAACCATGGCTTGCCCATGCATCAACAACTTTTTTATTGGAATTCCAAGGCGAGGGTGAAGCTCTACATGGAACTGTAAGCATTAGCAAGACTCTGGCATGTCTGTATAGAATCTGCATGATGAGGTCCCAATGAAAGATCCATGATATCTTTTGCAAGCGCAAACATCTGTGCAGCTGTTTGTGGTCTCTCCAATTCCATGAATGCTGCCCCCAAATTGTTGTAAATATATCCCACAGCAAAATGCTTAAGGCCAATGCTTTTCTTCATCCTCTCAGCTACACTTTCTAGATATGGAATGCCCTCTTCAACCTTCCCTGTCAAGAAAGCAACCATCCAATCCTTCCCAAGACAGTGCCTTCCATATGCTGCTCTTGTGGCAGTTTCTCAATCATTTCAAGGCTCCTCTTGAACAAGGATATCGCAATTATGAATTCATTCATTGTTTAGTACAAAGATGAAATTTTCAAATATGCTTCTGCAACCTTTGAAGGCAATTGTGTTTCTTTCTTTTCAAGAATATCACAGGAGATCTCCAAACACCTCTTTGCCTCTGCAAACATTTCTTGGTTGCAGAGTGCCTTAGGCATAGATAAACACCAATACCCGAATCTCACTGTCCTTGTCAGCCTGATGAGCAACTCCTTCGATTCTTGACAACTTCATCGTACTTTCACCAAGCAATTTGTATATTGGCTGCATCAATCTCTGTAAGGATCAAATCAAAACTCATTCTCCAGCTCTTTAAGACCTTCTGTGAAAGTCAGTTCTGCTCTAATGCCTTCTCATGGTCTTCTAATCTAGTATGTTCGACTCCAAGTAGCCGCCGATCATGAGCCACCTCCACAGAATTTTGTCCGAGCAGAGATAGATTAATCTCTAGTGCTTTCTCACATAGTGGCAATGCTTCATCGAAGTTCAGAACTGCAACATAATGTCACCTCCCAAAAGAGCCCTTAAGAGAGGTGGGCAGCCCAGGACTTAAATACTGCTTTTCGACCCTACACCTAGCCGATGTGAGACTATTTGTCCGTGACATTATTCTCCACCCAATCACGTGACGCCCTCATCACGGATCAACACCACCGAGGGTCCCACTAGACCATGGAGAGTCCACACACCTAGCAGGCAATAATCTGCTCTGATACCACTTGTCACGTCCCAAAAGAGCCCTTAAGAGAGGTGGACAACCCAGGACTTAAATACTGCTTTTCGACCTACACCTAGCCGATGTGGGGCTATTTATCTATGACAATAAGCTTCTGCTAAATCTCTATATGCAATGCCCAATTCTCAGGCATTAGGCTCCAAAATGACCTCCTTAAGGTCTAAACACCTTTTTAGATAAAGCAAAGCCTCCTCTCTTCTTCCCATCAAAGTTTTGGTGTTCGCAAGCTGCTGCTGGACAGCATGGATCACCGGCCGGACATCAATGTCCTCAGAATTCTCTTTTTCTAGGATACCCAGAATCTGATTGGCCCGGTTCAAAAACCCCAAGCTATTGCTGAACCACTTAAGTTCGTAAGTCGCGGAACCCGCCAAATGATGGGCCATGGCAACTGAAACAGACGCTTTTCCACTGTCATCAAGGATCTTCAGAGCTCTCAATCCAAAGCTTAAAATTTTCCCATGATCGTCAGAGCCAATGGAGTCCAGATGCTGGCCAACCTTTAAGCAAGAAAGACCAAGCTTCTTATCCTTCTCGTCCAGCGTAACCGCGAATGCTTCGAAGGAAGTCAGAATCTTGTCTGTACTCGTTCAGACTCGAAGGAGTCCTTGAGGTCGGACTTCTCCTGGAGTTTACGCTGCCGAGATGGAAGGAGAGGGCTAGAGTTGGGCAAGGTTTGGAAGCAGCGAGAATGAAGTTTCAATAGTATATGCTGGTGCCTAGTAGTGGGTTTAGGGATGTGAGAAGAGATTGGATAAGAAATGAGAGATTGATTCAGCAAAGAAGAATCGAAGAAGAAGCATCTCTTTAGTAACTTACTTCTGGAGGTGGGTTTGAGGAGATTCGATAGAAAGAAACAAGAGGAAGAAGACGCTCGTTTCATGGTGAGCATTGAGGAAATTCTGGGAACATAATAGAATGGGGTTTATGCAACACACACACACTCTCTCTCTCTCTCTCTCTCTCTCTCTCTCTCTCTCTCTCTCTCTCTCTCTCTCTCTCTCTCTCTCTCTCTCTCTCTCTCTCTCTCTCTCTCTCCAATAATAATAATAATAATGACAATTAATAAGTATGTACAAATATATACATTTGTACATATATAAACATATAAACAAAAAAATATATAAATAATAATAATAATAAATATATATAAGAATATGAAAATTAAAAATATAAAATAGTAATATTAACAATAATGACAATTACAAAAATATACAAAAAAAATATATGTGCCAAGATGATAAAATATAAAATATATAGGCACATAAAATTGCAATAATGA
The DNA here is from genome assembly GCF_001263595.1 of Phalaenopsis equestris. Taxonomy (NCBI): domain Eukaryota; kingdom Viridiplantae; phylum Streptophyta; class Magnoliopsida; order Asparagales; family Orchidaceae; genus Phalaenopsis; species Phalaenopsis equestris. Next base: position 22,988 of record NW_018252418.1, read on the forward strand.
ATAAATTAAAATAACCACACACACAAGTATATATATATAAAAATCTTATATTTCATCGTAATTGATAAATTAAACAATATTACAAAATATATATATATATATATATATATATATATATATCATAAATAATAAAACTATATCTCACTCCCATAAAAAAAATAAATGCCTCTTTCTATCTCCCCCTCCCCCTAACTCACGCAAAAGATGAAAAAATACCCCCTCTCTCTCTCTCTCTCTCTCTCTCTCTCTCTATCTCAACTTTCATCTCTCTCTCTCTCTCTCTCTCGCTCTGTCCTCCACGAGATGAAAAAATATTATATCCAAACTTCGCAAGCAGAGTTGCTTGTGGAGTCCAATCTCGCGCTGACAAGTGGAAGACCGACGCCCACCTACATAAAAAGTGAAAACGCGCGACCCGATCTAAATCCAATACCTAGTGTTTTAAAAATAAAAAAATTAACTTATGATCGTGTGACCCGGCCCGAATCCAACCCAAAACATGTGACGCTTCATTCGAAAGGTATTTTTGAAAAAAAACCAGGTATAATGCATGAATAGCACATTAGTAGAGATTTTATGTTGTTATTGGATACTATAACATCAATAACACATGAATAACATATCAATAATACATTAAAAATAATGACAAGTGATTTTGAGATGTTATTGTTCTTTAAACAATAATACTAACTCAAAATTATCTCCATGACACATGAATAACACATCAGTAGAAGTTTTCATCTTGTCATTGGATTGTATCACCTCATTAACACATCAATAACACATGAATAACACCAATAACACTTGAAATGCGGCGATTGAGGTAATTTTGAGATGTTATTGTTCTTTAAACAACAATACCAACTGAAAATCACCTTCATAACACATAAATAATACATCAGTATAAGTTTTTTCTTATCATTGGTTGTATCACCTCAATAACACAACAATAACATTTGAATAACCCACCAATAATACATTAAAAACAATAATCATATAATACCACATAATACTCAAATAACACACTATTTTCCTTGAATAACACATGCGAAAATAAAATAAAGCCACTGAATATTCAAATAATACGCTTTGAAGACTAACTAACACAGTGAAAATTGAAATAACATGGTGAATATTGCCAATAACACCGAAATATTTTTGAATAATGGGAGGAAATATTCGTAGCGACAAAAATAAATAATGAAGAAAAAAGTTTTTTATAACACATGGGCAGGCTCTGTAATGTGGAAGAACATACATAACACAATGAAATATTCCTATAACGCATCGACACAGGCAAGTAATGCATCAGTTAGGCTGAGTCACGCGTTTTTCTTTTTCTTTTTTTTATGTACGTGGCCGCCGACCTTCCACTTGTCAATTTAGGATTAGACACCGCAAGCAGTTCTACATGCAGAGACCGAATGTAATATTTTTTCCCTCGAGTCAACACAAAATGGCTCTCCCCACACTCCACTCCATAGCAACCTCAACTAAACGCTCTCCACTTGGATAAGCTGCCTTACCAAAGCGCCACTGTCTTCTGCCACCCCTCTTCCCAAAACACTAAATCCCCTCTCTCAGGTCAGACCAAGGGCAAGAACTCCCCCTTCAGCTGAGCAAGACTACACTCCTCACCTCCCTATAAAACTCCACCATCTTCCACAACCCTATAAGCTCCAGCATATTCTGCACTTAACAGAGTCCCACCTCCTCTTCATCTCCTTCAACCAGTGAAATCTCCAACCCTCCGCCTCTAACGGCCAACCAAGCCCCTTTTCTTTGTTGGAATGGAAAAGCTTTTAGGAAATGACAAAGGCTAAAAACACAACTTATGGAAGAAGCTTCACTCTTATTTATCACCTTTACTTTGCTTGATACAAACTCAAAGACTCCACCCCTATTTATACTAGTGGCACCTCCTAAATTAATGGCTAGGATTGTGCCACCACAATTCCAATCCAATGGTTACAAATAATTCCACACCTACCACACACTAACTCAACACCTACCACACCTACCACACCTACCACACAATAATTTCATACCTACCACATATTCTAGAATAAGCTTATAGTAATTAAGCTTTATTTAGACAATTAAAACCAAGTTTATATTTCAACACCCCCTCTTAAACTTGATTTTGTGACTCCAAGCAAACTTCTCATTTTAATAAAGTCTTCACTCTTTAGTGGTTTGGTAAAATATCTGCAACTTGGTCTTGAGACATCACGTACTGCACTTGTATCTCCCTTCTTTCAATGCATTCTCTGATGTAGTGATAATGCATATCAATATGCTTGCTTCTATCGTGGAAAACGGGATTCTTTGCTAGCGCGATTGCAGACTTGTTATCAATACAAATCTTAATC
>NW_018252418.1:26514-27116 GCF_001263595.1 Phalaenopsis equestris
GTGTCGTTCTTCTCGATCGCCTTAATTTCTTCATCCATTCCATCTTTCCACTTCTTACTTTGTATGGCTTCTTGGAATTCCATGGGTTCACAGTCGGCAAAGAGACAAAAAAGAGTAAGATTATCTTGATTCATAGTTACCTCATAAAGATCTTCTAATCTCCTGAAGCGTGGTACTCTTTCACTTGAATTTTCTTGTGAAGTTGATGACGATGAGTTGCTTTGATTACTTGTTGTTTGTGGAGTAGTAGGCTCTTCTCTTTCTTCCTCGATCCTTGGCTGCTCTACGTCTTCTTCTTGAAAGTATGGGAAAAAGTTGTAGTCCTCAGCATGTAGTCCCCAGTCCCATTCTTCGCCTTCATCGAATATGACATCTCTATTGATGGTTGTTCTCCCTGTATTTGGATTGTATAACTTGTAGCCTTTCGAGTTGTTGTCGTAACCAATGAAAATGAACTTCTCGCTCTTGTCATCCAGCTTACTTCTTTTTTCGTCAGGTATGTGTACATGAGTTACGCATCCAAAAACTCGTAGATGAGAGATGTCGGGCTTCCTTCCACTCCATGCTTCTTGTGGTGTCTTTCCCAACACACTTCTTGTTGG
>NW_018252418.1:28603-30219 GCF_001263595.1 Phalaenopsis equestris
ATCGGAGGATCTTTTCCATGATAGCCACATCTTCTTACTTCTCACCATTTCTTTTTAGTTGATTGGAAATGGTAATGACTCTAGAAAAGTAATCGGAGACCAACTCGCCTTCTTTCATATGCAAAACATCAAATTGGCTTCTTAAAGTTTGAAGTCGTACGTTTTTAACCTTCTCTTCTCCCTTATATGAAACCTCGAGCTTCTTCCATGCTAGTTTGGCCGAAGTAGCACTTGAGATCTTCTCAAAACCATCTTCATCTAAAGCTTGATAGATGAGGAAGAGAGCCTTCTTGTCTCTCTTTCGCAAGTCTCGTAAGCTATCCTTTTGTGTTGTGGATAGAATAGACTCATCACTTGGCTCATCGTAGCCTTTCTCCACAACCTCCCAAACGTCATGCGCTCCAAGGAGTGCCTTCATCTTGATACTCCAATTGTCGTAGATGCTTTCCTTAAGCATCGGGACTTGGAACGAAACCATGCCACCGTTTGTCATTGCTCTGTAATGGAACCTTTTGTCTCTGATACCACTTTATTGGATTGAAAAAGCTTTTAGGAAATGACAAAGCCTAAAAACACAACTTATGGAAGAAGCTTCACTCTTATTTATCACATTTACTTTGCTTGATGCAAACTCAAAGACTCCACCACCCCTATTTATACTAGTGACACCTCTTAATATAATGGCTAGGATTGTGCCACCACAATTCCAATCCAATGGTTACAAATAATTCCACACCTACCACACACTAATTCAACACCTACCACACCCACCACACCTACTACACAATAATTTCATACCTATCACATATTCTAGAATAAGCTTATAGAAATTAAGCTTTATTTAAACAACTAAAACTTATATTTCAACATTCTTCTCCCCCATCCAAGCCAAGCCCTGTTCCCCTTTGGCGAGCTCTTCCCGGGCGAGTCTTCTTCCCTCCGGCAAAGCTTCCATCGGGTACTCCTCCCCCTCTTCTTTTTCACGTACATCTGATAACAGAGTGAAAGAGAAGGAAGATTTACATACACACCACCCAATTTCTACATATTTGCACACCAACAAAAAAACAAAGATTTATATACTAACCAACCAATTTCTGTGTATGCGCACAAAATTAAATAAAAAAAACAAAGAATTACACGTATGCCGCTCTGATCGTTTTATTTGCAACCAAAAAGAAAAAAAAAAATTTATATACATATCATTCAATTTCATGTATTTATTCATATATATTTATTTAAGTATGCACCACTCAGTTTCCTTTATTTATTTACATACATATCACTCAATTTCGTGTATTTATTTTTGTATATTTATTTACGTGTTTACCACTCAATTTCATGTATTTATTTACTAATATACCACTCAGTTTCATGTTTTTATTTACGTATATACCACTCAATTTCGCTACATACATATCACTCAATTTCATGTATTTATTCCTGTATATTTATTTACGTATTTACCACTCAATTTCGAATATACTACTTCATTTCATGTAATAATTTATGTATATACCACTCAATTTCTTTGTATTTGCATAAAAAAAGGATTTACTTACATGCCACTTAATTCGTACAACAAATGTATATATATATATATACACATACATATA
>NW_018252418.1:30515-46704 GCF_001263595.1 Phalaenopsis equestris
CCTCTGTCACAATTGACCTTAAGGAGGTGGTACTCGAATTGTTAGGCTCATTAGGGGTGACTGGAGGCTCGTATAATTGACTGGTTATTCCTTTAAAGTATATTGTTGCTTTTGCTTTTTAGTTTTGGGGATCCACCTCCCCTTCCTCTTTTGTGCTCCTTTTTTTACTATTAATATATATGAAGCCGTATACTGCTCATTCTCTAATACACACACACACACATATATATGTATGTATATATATATATACATACATATATATGTGTGTGTGTGTGTATTAGAGAATGAGCAGTATACGGCTTCATATATATTAATAGTAAAAAAAGGAGCACAAAAGAGGAAGGGGAGGTGGATCCCCAAAACTAAAAAGCAAAAGCAACAATATACTTTAAAGGAATAACCAGTCAATTATACGAGCCTCCAGTCACCCCTAATGAGCCTAACAATTCGAGTACCACCTCCTTAAGGTCAATTGTGACAGAGGACCTGAGGGGACTTATACCGTAGATGTCAACCAAGAGACCGGGATACACAGCATAATGTATGTATGTATATATATATATATATAGATATACACACATACATACATATAAGGTAAGGTACCCTACATATATCAGGCCAAATCCATATTAAAGCAGAAAGTAAAGGATTACATTTACATGATTTTGATACGAGGAAGTGAAATACTATCCCCATGAAGCCTAGGTGAGGAGTTTCTAATAGTAGTTACCTCAGAGTTCTTTCCGAAACCCGCCAACCAGTGGGTTGGACCATTTCCTTCTCTAGGGATGTAAGTGAAGAGTATTTGTGAAGATTGAGTGTAAAGTAGAATTTTTGTCTTCCATTTGTGAATGTTTCATGGAGGTTGTTCTAAGTTGTTCAGTATCTTGATACCTATGAGAGAGTCTGACTCCACCACAAGCTGTCCAACCTTACCTTGATGAGCAATATTGATCGCCCAGAAAATAACAATCATCTTAGCTTCCAAAGCATCAGTTGCCACAGTGGGAGAATGAAAATACATAAGGCATTTTCCAAGTTGGTTCCTAAACACCCCCCCCCCCCCCCCCCCAAAACCACCTCATGGAAAAAACATACCAATGTTCACCTTCATCCAATTTAAGGGGGGTGGCACCCAATAGATAAGGGAAGGGAGAGGGATGTGTTTGACATTTGTGTAGGAAAATCCATTCTTGCATAGATTGGGAAATTTATGATGTTGAGATAATTTCTGGATGTAAGAGATACAATTATTGATCACTGAAGTTGTCATTGGTTGCTTGCCTTCAAATTTTGTTTGATTCATCATCATCCAGATGAACCAAGCCACAATGCAGGGAATTACTATGAGATTAGCATCTTTCCAATCAGTCCAACAGACATTTGTAATAATTCTATCTTGACAAAATTCTTGTTAATGATTGCTGGTTCCACCAATATCTCCTCACTTTTTTCACTCATTTAACTTGTGCTGGTTCTGATCATGGACCTTTATTAATACCAATGACATCCCCAAGCAATCCTGCTCAACATACTCCCTTCAGATATATGAATATGCGTTCTACACACCCTCTCTTTGTCAACTTAGTTGCCTCCAATTGGTTTGGAGCTGACCACCATGATCCCCTTGTCAAACTTAGCCTTCTACAAATAAAATTGAGCAAAGCCCTTAGAAAGTGGGGATGGGACACATTTGGTAATGTGCACTCTAATGTTGTTTCTGCTGAAAAAGAAGTTGAGGACCTTAAGGTTGTTGTTCAGAATGGTAATGCTAAGGAATCTTCCTTGCTTACTGCACAAACTAATTTTATTACTACCATTGAAAATCAAGAGCTCCTTCTCAAACAAAAGGCCTCTATTATCATCTTTACTGATGGAGAGAGAAACACAAAATTCTACCATGCTTACATAAGTTACAAGAGGAATGCAACACCATACACTCTGTCCAAACTTCTGAGGGGTGCTGAATTAATGATAATGATAACATTGCTAAGGATACTGTCAATTACTACAGATTATTTCTTAATTCATCATTTGATATCAACACTAATATTGATGCCAATTATTTCACAAAGGAATTTGAGCTTACTTATTAAATGTGAAAGTATGTCTATGACGTGTCGTGTCCTATTATATATATATATATATATATATATATATATATATATTTGTGTGTGTGTGTGTTGTTCGGGCATGACACTGCAAGGGTTTTGGTAATTCTATGGCAATTTTGATAGATTTGGCGTAGCTGAGCTGCTATGGATCAAACATTTGTGGAGGCACTAGCTAGCGGCAAAGATATCTGTGTGTGTGTTGTTCAAGCATGACACTGCTAGGGTTTTGGCAATTCTATGGTGATTCTGATGGATTTGGCGTAGCTGAGCTGCTATGGATCGAACATTCATCGAGGCACTATCTAGTGGCAAAGATAAAGTTGTACATAATTCTATGTTATTTCCCCAGTCTTTCCATGAGTTTCTTTGTGTAGATGGATACTACAATTTCATCAAAAAGGTAAGTAAAAAAAGTAGAAAACCTGTGATTTATCTAATTAATAATGAAAATATTATTTTGGCATCCTCTTATCGTTTAGCTTTGTCGGTAAAATTCTTATATGGGCACTCAAAACATGAACATATCATAAGAGAATTTGAGTTTATGAATCTGGCGGGTAAGTGGCAAATTTTTCTATTGGATGGGAGGCACATTCTTATCTAGCTCTCTAATGAAGAGGATTACACAAGTTTATTTGCTAGGAGGATTATGCAGGTTGAGAACAGAGCTATGAAGATACTGAAATAGTCTGCATATTTTGTTTCTGTCGGCACTATTTTTGGTGTGGGGTTTGCGGCCTGCATATTTTGTTTCACATACCGAGCCCACTATTATACTGCTTGGATTCATTTTCCTGGTTTAAAATTTCACTTATTCAATCATGAAATTCTATTCTCAATAACAAAAATTTTTGGGAAACCGTTAAAGGTGGATTCTCCTACTTTTACCTTGTCTAGACCTTGTCAGCAAAAGGTTTTAGTTGAAAGATACATAACCCAAGTTGCTCCAAAAGAGGTGTGGATAGGCTCAACATAAAGGATATTAGTGATTATAGAGCAATGCCCTTTATACTATTCTAACTGCAGGATGTTTGGCCATTCATCTGATAAATGTTATCACCTACATCCAAAATTAAAAAAAATTAAATTTGAAAGATGGGGACCCTGTGATGCTTATTCCTAAACATGTTGAGGGTGTAGGGTTGTTGGTGGCCACAACATTGGCTAATAATGGGGTTGCTGACAATGTTTTTGCTCAAGAGGCTAATTTGGGTTAGGCTTAAAGGTTTGGTGTTATGATTTCTTCTGAGGTTGTGGTGTCTGCTGAGGTTGTTGGGCTGGCTACTGTGAGTTCGATTATTCAAAAGTCCAATAAGACAAAGAAGAAGAAATCTAAAATGTTGCATCTAAGTGATAGGAATATCATAAATGCTGATGTGATTTATTATTCTTATGGTGGCACACCCCTCACCCCACCTCAAGATACACACCCCACACACACCTTCAGTTCTCTCACTTGAAGAGACACCCCCTTATAATAACCCTTAAAATCCCCAATGGTCATTTCAGATACACCTTCAAAATAAAAACCGATTCTGGCACCTAGACGCCCAACCGTGGCGCTTAGGACCAGTCTTATAGAAGCAATGAAATAACTATATGGTGCTAATGCACCAGGTCAAAATTTCCTTCGTTGCTCCATTTGCCTCCAAATTGCTCCATTTTTGCTCCATTTGCTCTAATTGCATAACCTATTGCACCTGTAATAAGAAAATACAAAAATACAAAAATATAAAAATACAAAAAATACTTTCCATTAAAATGCAATATCACAAAAAATAAACATTAAATGTATATTTATGTTCTGGATGATGGCAAAAAACTTGACCCAATTTATATTTAGAGGCTAGTGTGCAAAATAAATATGTGATGAAATTGATTAATGGCTTACAAACTAGGGGTACTATGCATGTATACATATCATTTCAAGTAATATAGAGCTTTCTTTAAAAACCCCAGTATCGAACCCACATGGAATAAGGGAATTGCTATGCTAACTTAGAAATATTTCTACCAAACTGTAAACTAAATTTTTAGGAGAATAATATTGAATTGTTTGTAAAAATATATAAACTAATGTTTGCTACTTCTAAATTAAAACTAAGAGTAGATGCAAAGTTTCTAAACTACAACTGTGTAACGAAGTACGATTATAATAAAAAGTCTTTCCCCTTGCAAAGATATCGTAATCAGTGTAGGAATCAAATGCATGAGGTTCTGTGAAAAATAGGAGCATACCTATTCAATACCCTCTCTTGAGTGCATAAACAACATTGGCTATTCTAAAGTTAAGTTCCTAATTGCATGGTTGTGCTGAGTAGATTTTAGCCTCTCACTTCTAGATTACATGTTGTGCCCTCTCTATACAACCAACCAAGGACTCAGGCTCTGAACTAAGATCAAATTGATAAAGGTTATAGCCTATCACTTTAGAATCATCATTTATATGCCCATAAAACATAACTCTTTATCTATTTGTACTGTTCCTTGGACGTGACATCCCCTCCATCTAGGGCTTTGTGTGGTATTCACTGTTGGTGAAGTTATGGCCCTCCTGGGTCATTATGTTTCACATTGAATTTTAACATCACAAATGACCAGAATCGGTTAAAATACTATAAAAATTTTTAGAATAAAAAAAATCTTCAAAACATTTTAACCCCACACATGATTACTTTTTATTGTTAAGAAAAAGAAAAAGAAAACTGCTCAGAATTCATGGGGGTAACAAAATAAAATAGTATATATATTAAAAACCAAGTTTACAAAATAAAAGTACAAATACTTATCTCTATCTCTTTCCTAAGCAATCCGTTAAAGTTTTCTGATTAAACTTGACTCCACAAGGCTCAAACAAGACTCAACAAACATTTACAATCACCAGACTCTCACTATGGTGGCCACCCAACTCAATGGTGGAAAAATGAATTTTCTCTCTTTCTCTTCTCCACTTGGACATGTGGAAATACTTCCTTTATATAAAGCTCTAAAATAACCAAGGGTCACTTCAGGAACCTTTTTGAAATTCATCCAAATTTAATGAATATAAGTATAACTGTCTCTGGCTAGAAGTATCTGGTGTCTAGGCGTCATCCTTCTAGAAGTATCTGGTGCCTAGGCGGCGCCAGGTCACCTTTTTGTTCTTTGGCATCATTTGACCCAATTTTCCATTTTTACTTCTTTTGCTCTTAAACTCCAATTCTTACACTTAAAATCAAAAACACACAAATTACCTTTCATTAAAGCGTAATATCTTTAAATATGAGCATGAAATACACATATAGAAATAGGTAATTCGAAGGCGTATCAATTCCCCCAAAATTAAACCGTTACTTGTCCTCAAGTAACCATTGTACTTTGTAAACCAAACATAATAACTTATGATTGTGGGTTTCACTAAAAGAATTTTATAGTTTTGTCCCATAAATGTGATATTGAAACTCTTAGAAAAATCCTCAATAATTCAAGTTAAAACTAAAGTGTAAGGATATTTAGTAATCAAGTTAGGAATTCTGATTTTCTATTCATTTTCTATTCAATTATTTTTCACATTAAGGAATTCACATTAAGGAATCTTAGAAAAATTAAAAGAAAAAAATTATATGAGAACTCTACTAGTAAAGAGAATAATATTTTTTAAAATTAAGAATAAGCTTAGAAGTGTAAATAAAGTTTTTTTCCTTAAGATAGTTCAACTGAAGCCAATTTTTAATTAGGCATCTCCTCAAGCTCTCTCCACATATTATTCTCTTTGCTCTCTTTTTTTCATTTGATTTTGCTTTTCTTTTTCTTTTAGCATCATTTCCAATCCTTACTTATCTTTTTTTTTCTTTTTATGTAAGGATTATTATATCTGGATATCTTCTAATGTTTCTGAACTTCACTATCCTCTTCCTAAATTTAAAAACTTCTCAATTTTCTTTACATGATAATGCGTATTAGAACAATAATGATTTTTCATAGAGTCTCTAATTCTTTTTAAAGTGAAGATCTAAAATCTTTAGTGTTTCAAAAATACAATTTTTCTTACTCTGAATAGTAAAAGAATATTCTTATACTTTTATATTAAATAAGTTAACTTTAGAATTACCCTTTATTTCCAAAAAAATTTACTTAAGTTTACTAAAATATTTATAAAATAAAGAAATATAATTATCTAAAGTTAACACCACATACCACTATTACTTAAGTTTACTAAAATATTTATAAAATAAAAAAATATAATTATCTAAAGTTAACACCACATACCACTGGTTATGTTAAAATAATTTTAAAAATATATAGATTATTGAGGAAAATAAAGTTTAGTTTTAGAAAGTTTTTCTCCCTCCCCCAAACTTGAATTTTTAAATAGTGTAAAAGATCAAAGTATATAACAAGTGTTAACAGAGAAAATTTTAACAAAATTAGTTATAATAGGGTACTAAAAATATAAAAAGTACAGGTTCAAAAAGTAAAAACAGGTGTTGAGTAGTTGTACATCTAAGATAAACATGTGTAACATAAAAATTCAAAAGTAAAAAGCTACTCAAACACACATGAAATATAAACCAAATTGGAGCAAGATTAAACAATAAAAAAAGAGATATAATAAATAAGTTTAACATACAACAAAGAGTAAAAAAATAAATAGAATATACATGAAGGAGCTAAAGAAAAAAAATAATCAAGACTTCCTAATCCTCCTCCTCCTCCTCCTCATCATCATCTACATCTTCACCCGTTATTTTTTTGGTGCTCAAAAGGAGGGTAGTGAGGTTAACTAGGAAACTCAACACTATGGTCACCACACAGAAAACACACTAAGGAAGTGTTGAGGCTGGCTTCATAATCACTCTTCCTTCTCAAGTATTGTTCTAGGTGGTCCTAATAAATTTCATTATCATGAAACTAACATTGAATTAAAAACACATCTGATTGAAATTCCAAGTTCTGATCTCTAAGTTCTTCCCAAGCACCAATAGGTGGAACAGTAGTACTAGAGGTAGAAGGTCTAGAGGTAGAATTAGACGGAAAATCAGAAGTTGTACCTCAAGATCTCCCATAAATGTCCACAATAGCCTTTACAATAGGATTTAGTGGCTTTAATTGCTCCTCCTAAGTCTGATATTTCACTCCAGATCCCTTGTAGATAGTAAAGATAAGGGAAGGGAACCCAAACCTGCAGAAGAACTAGCTCTAGTGGAGGTATAAATGGCCTTGAAGATGAGAGAGCCAACATAAATGAGTTTTATTTTTTGAATGAAATAGTTCAAGTTGGCTCCCTGACGAGTCACCTTACTCAAATGGTTTGAGGTAGCAATCGAGCAGAAATAAAATAGTGTCATACCTTCGATGGGGTATTAAATGTAGAAGAAGAAAAGTTTACCTTATGCTCGTTACTGATCTTCCAAACTCCATGCCCATCATTAAGATAAGCAATCGTCTCATCTAGCTTAGACTCAGAAGGCTCAAACTCTAAATAGTAGCAATCTAGAGAAGGAGATAAACCATATAACACATTCATCCTCTCGGAGGTGAACTTAACTCCCCTTACTTGAACAAATACCCCATCCTTCAGAGCTTCAAGAAGATTCACATAAAATTGTCTCACAACCAAAATAACTGCTACAAAAGTGAAGTAGTAGAAAAACTCCCAGTGTCGAGAAACAATCAAATTTTCTACCACCCCACTAAGCTTCGCTCAACAATGAACTTCCTTGATAACAAAAAATCGTCGTATCTATCTTGTGATTTGCGATTCATAAACTTGGTGTTGTCAAAAAATTCTTTCCCCTTTCCTCTCTTTGCTTTAGGATCCATTTAAAAAATCTAGAAAAATTCAAAATAAATTGGATATATTAATTCTGAAGGCTCCTACAAGTGATTTCCAAGCAAATGAAGCTTCGAACCATGAATTATGATTAGTCAGGTGGATTGATGGCTGATTGAAAATATCCCTTAACATAGTTATATTAGGAAGGGAATCCCCTAATTTTGGGGACCCTTGGTACATGGCTCATGTAGGATGGGCTAGGTGGCTCTAGCCTAGTTCCTAGGGTTCCAATGCTGGTTGTGGTGACCATGGTTTGGTCAATTTTAATAAGTTTGGTCAAATTTGGGGTTTGGGTTCAAATTTGGGCTTTTGGTTTCGAACTTGGGTATAGGTTAGATTTGGCAATTAATTAATCAAATTGATGTGGATGATTGTCACGAGAAACTTGAAAAAGGAATAGGGTGATTTTGAATTGATTTGGGGGTTCAATTTAGTGGAATTTGGCTCATAGTCAATTTTGGGGAATTAGTCAATCATAGTCAATTTTGGAGAATTTGGGCTAGACTTGAGTATGGATTGGGCTACGATTTTTATTTGGGTCAATTGAAAGTTCAAATTGGTTCAAGGGACTATGATGAAGAGTTTTTGATATCAATTGGATGGCAATTGTGGAGTTAAGAAGTTCAATTTGGTGACATTTGGGTATTAGGGCAAAATTAGGGATTTTTAAATTGGGTTTAAAATTTGATTTTGAAATATACTGAGATGGGCTTCAATTTGGTTTTAATTGGGAGTGGATATGATGAATTTTGACTTAGAATTGAAATTGGGTGAGATTGTAGTCAATTTGGTGGAAATTAGGGGTGAATTAAGGAATTTAGGCATTTAGGGGCAATTTGGAGATTTTGGTCAAAATATGTCAATTTGGTCAAATTGGGCTCAATGGAGTGGTTCAAATTGGTTTTTGACACATTTGGCACATTGGAGATTTTGGGAATTTTTGGGGTATGAAGAGCATTTTGGTAATTTTGGGGATTTTAAGAACTTTGAAAAATTTATCGTAATTTGGTCACCCTGAGTGATTTGGAATGGTTAAAAATGATTTTTGAAGAGATTTTGAGAATTTGGATAATTTTGGGAATTTTTGGCAAAATCTAGGGTTTTGGGGCAATTTGGTAATTTGGTGAAGTTAATTGGGAATTTGGTAAAATTGAGATTGATTGAGAGTGTTAATCATGAGGCTACTCTATTGAGCAATGAGACCAAGGGAACTTCAATTTTGGATCCTTCATGTGTTGGTCTCAGCCAAACCTTAGCCAAAGACTAATGGTTTAGAGGACTATCAACATGAGTTTCCAATAGAGTAAGGGATCAAGCTAGGCATGATGTTGTGAGTGCAAGTGAGGGCTATTAAGTGTGTGTGTGTAAGACTGACCAAGACCAGAAAAACTTAGGGATAAATTAGGGATAACTCTAAAAACAAGTAGTCTTATAGGGACTCCTCTTGAGCTCCCTCATATTGGCTGCACCTACTAAGTGCTAGAGGTTAGAACCAACATGTTGAACTTCAAGATGAGCAAAGAAGCATTTGGAATTTCTATTGGTGAGGGTTCCATCACTAGTCCTCTATGAATAGTCAATAGGAAAATCCTATGGCTAGATCCCAGGCTTCTAAGGAAGAAATTAGACCTCAACCAAAAGTGATCAATAAATGGACCCCAATAGGTGTGGTGTGCAAAGTGAGCACACCACATGTATTGGCATTGACTGAAGAAATCAATAATGCTAACACAACTGTTTGAGCCAACATGCTTAGAGCAGAAAAGAGGAAAGATGGAGAAGGTTTCTGCTAGAGAGTATCGAAGGAATCCTTAATCAAATTTAAAGACTCTAGAACTCTCACCAGGGATCAACAGGTGTACCTTGAGGATGTTCATTTCAAGAGTGAATTTGCAATTGACAAGGTGATTTGTTCTTGCTAAGCTAAGTGAGGGGCTACGTGATGGATTTACGATGATAGACATCAGGGAAATTGACATCCGCAATAAAGATTTGATTTAATTTCAATGTTTTAATCTTAAATTCAATTTTTTTGTGAAAAATTTAATTTTTGAAAGGTGGAAATATGTGAAGAGGTCTAGATCCCAGGCTTCTAAGTAAGAAATTAGACCTCAACCAAAAGTGATCAATAAATGGACCCCAATAGGTGTGGTGTGCAAAGTGAGCACACCACATGTATTGGCATTGACTGAAGAAATCAATAATGCTAACACAACTGTTTGAGCCAACATGCTTAGAGCAGAAAAGAGGAAAGATGGAGAAGGTTTCTGCTAGAGAGTATCGAAGGAATCCTTAATCAAATTTAAAGACTCTAGAACTCTCACCAGGGATCAATAGGTGTACCTTGAGGATGTTCATTTCAAGAGTGAATTTGCAATTGACAAGGTGATTTGTTCTTGCTAAGCTAAGTGAGGGGCTACGTGATGGATTTACGATGATAGACATCAGGGAAATTGACATCCGCAATAAAGATTTGATTTAATTTCAATGTTTTAATCTTAAATTCAATTTTTTTGTGAAAAATTTAATTTTTGAAAGGTGGAAATATGTGAAGAGGTCAGATTAGGACAGATTGCACATGGACTCACATCCAACCTCAAAAGACTGATCAAAGGAAAGAAGTTCTTTATTGGGAAGGAAAGCACATGGACTCAAATCTAACTCGAGAGGTAATGAAAGTGCGGAGAAGTGAGAATGTGATTTCTTACTCCATTTAAGGTGGCATTATACCTATCTAAAAGATTTATGTAGAGAATCAGATGTCTTACTCCATTCAAGGTGGCCTTAGATCGATCTCGAAACATGAGAATAGGATGCCTTACTACATTTAAGGTGGTCTTATACCTATCTCTAAGATTTATAGAGAATCAGATGCCATACTCCACTTAAGGTGGCCTTAGAACGATCCTGAAAAATGAGATTAGGTTGACTTCTGATACACCTAAAATATATAGTATTTTTATAAATATTTTTATACCTATTTTTGAGATATTGTGTTTTAATGAAAGGTATTTGTGTATTTTTTCTTCAGGTACAACTAAAAAGGTGAAAAAAGGAAAAAAGAGTGAAAATGATCAAATATAAAGCAAAAATGCAAAAAATGGTGCAAAAGTATTTTGGCGCCTAAGCGCGAGATCCAGCCCTTAAGCGTTGTTGAAACAGAGAAGGTCGCGCCTAAGCGCCAGAGGCCCTGCGCTTAAGCGCCAGTGACAATTACATGATGGGCTAATTCACCTTGACAAATTTCAAAGGAACATTTAAGGCACTTATTGACTAAAGAGGGTGGTTATGACCACTAGAAATGAAAATATGGTTAAAAGACTTATGAAACGAGGCATTCTTTGGAGAATGCATCAAATTTGGACACATTTTGAAAAAATACCAAGGTACGTCTTGGAAATTTATAAAAAGAGAGGCTTGGGACTTTTGAGGTGTGTTACTTCTAATCTCTTCAAGGGCTGCTTCTAGTCTCTTTAAGTGTTTCTTTTAGATTCTTCTTTGCTGTGATTTTTTGAGAGAGGCTGTAAGACACCAATATCTACTTATATTTTAGCTTTAGTTTTTAGTTTTAGAGAGTTAAGAATGTTGTAAGAAGAGAAGAGATTCAAATGAACTTCAAGAGTTAGGTGAAGGATTTGAGATATGTTTTTATCTTTTTGTTACAACATTTGGTTTTAATTAAGACTTCTTGTTGGTTTGATAATGATTTCTGCTTTTAAACTGAAGTGTAGTTTTGTTTTCTTCATGAATTTTGAGTAGTTTTCTTTATCTTTCTCTATCATTGATTCTGAGATTCCTTAAAATGATAAGTAATTAATGTATTAGATGGAAGTTGTGGTGAGTATTGATCTTTAATATTGGAAGAAGATGAGTTGATTTAATTCCATGTACTTCATTTACTTCTTGATTTGGCCAATCGAGATGTTAAAATTTGTTGTGAGAACATTTAAGAACCGGAATGATATTGTCTTAGTCAACAATTGGAAAGAACATGAGGTTGTATGAATTAGAATGTAGTTCATATGACTGAGTGCAAATAAATATGAAAATAATCATTGAAGGGTGTAGAGTTAGAGGACTTTAAAGTGACATGTTAAAACCCCCAACTTAGTTTATTATTTTAGGTTTTTATACAAGAATGATAACCCCAGGTGGAGGAAATTGAGGGAACTCTGGAGTGAGAGGTAGTATCTTCCATGCCTAGCCGTCTTCCCTGCCTAGCCACTTAGCCGGTCTTCAGAACTATTCAAACTTTAAATTAGCCAATGTTCTTTATAGCATCTTTAGTAAGCTTATTTGGCACAACGCAATTTTGCATAATTCCACAACATAATTCCTATACTTTTTACTGATTCATGAGAAAGAAAAAGATATTTCATATTTAGTGCTTCTTATATTACAAAAACTCAAGTTATCTTTAGAAGTTGTTATTTTTTTATCAAAATATTAAAAATACCAAAAAGAATTAAACTTTAATTACTGTGATAATATCTTTAGTTTAAGTAATTATCTTTTTAAAATTGAAGTTTTTTATTTGTGCATATTGTGAACAATCCCTGTGGGTTCGATATTCAGGGCTTTATCAAAAAGTCCTATATTACTTGATAACGATACATATACTTGCGTAGTATCCCTATATATATATATATATATTAAAGAATAAAATTCTTATTTTTTTTAGGATCAGGTTTTTGGTGCTGTTACAAGGTAGAAAAGATAAGTGGAGAATATAATTTCATATACTGTTATACTGTTGCATAAGAACTGTCGGGATCAAGTTTTTGGTGTCGTTGTTGGGGGATTAAAATAAAGAAAAATAAAACATTTGGATTGCAATTTAGATTTCAATTGAAGTTGGGATTTCGATTAAATTGTAATTTAATTAAAAATAAAATTTCTATTTTTAGAAAACCTTATTTAAACTTTAAGAATTTTATAATAATGTTTTAGTGTTGTGTTTTTATATCAAGTATCTTATTTTTGTTTTATGTTATTTTATGTTAGTGTATGTGTATTTCAGGTTATGAAGAACTAATGCCCTATGATTCTGAATTAAAGAGAACTATTAAGAAAATAAAAAAAAGTAAAAAAAAAAAATAAAAATTTTGAAAAATCTAAAAAAATTACAGAAATGACAGATCAAATAATCAAAATGCAGAAATTCATCAAGAATTTAGATCATTAAGAGATTATGCTAACCTTACTATAGATGAATTTCATTTTAGTATTAAAAAAAAACTATTATAGTGGCTAATCCATTTGAGCTTAAACCTGTTATTATCCAAATAGTTTCCAATAATTGATTTCAAATAATTAGTTTGGGGGATCACCAACTTAAGATCCAAATTTACATCTTGTCTATCTTGCCAATTTCTTAAAATTGTGCGCTAAATTTAAATACGATGGTGTATCAGATGATGCCATAAGACTTAGGTTATTTCCTTTCTCATTGAGAGATAAAGCTAAGATATGGTTACATTCATTAACATCTGGATTTATCAGAACTTAGGGTGATTTAGGACAAAAATTCCTTGCTAAATAATTTTCACCACAAAAACTGCTAAGCTTAAAAATGATACTACATCTTTTGATCAGTTTGAAGGGGAATCTATTCATGAACCATAAGAACAATTTAAAGAACTCGTAAGAAAGTGCCCACACCATGCTATACCAGATTGATTAATAATTCAAACTTTTTATAATTGAGTAGTTGGGTCTCTTAGATCTATTATCGATGTCACTGCTGGTGGTTCATTGTTGTTAAAACTATTTCATGACGTTTATGCTTTAATTGAAGAAATGGCTACCAATAATTTTTAATGTCCTTTTTAAGAGGGTAAATCTTAAAAAAAGTAGCCAATATTCAAGAATCTGATGCATTTACTATGCTAGCAAATCAAGTTGCTGCAATTTCAAGGAAGTTATACCAATTTGGAATGGATTTTTCTCATCTAATTTCTATGATTGAAGAGAATTCATTAGGCCAAATGGTAGATTCTCAAGTATCATTAGAAACTTTGAATGCCATAAATAACAAGTAAAAAAACCCATATTCAAGTTATTATAACTGCTGGTTGGAAGAACCATCGCAACTGTAACTGGAATAATGCTTCAGGTGGTAATAATCAACATTGGGGCAGCAACCGAGTAAACTCATTTGAAAGCTGGAATAACCAAGGGAATAATAGTAATAGATCTACTTATCCTCCATGTTTCAACAGTAATCCACAATTTAAGGAGAAGAAGTTATCTATAGAAGAAGTAGTGTTACAAATGGGAAATCAGTTATAAAGTCAAGGAGCTACAATTAGAAATATTTAGAATCAACTTGGAAAAATAGAAAATTTATGAAGTAATAGATCTCAAGGAACACTTCCTAGTAATACTGAAGTAAATTTGATAGACCAGAATAAAGAGAAAGTAAAAGCCGTTCAACTTAGAAGCAGAAGAGAGTTGGAAGGTAAGGTTCAAAAGGAAACTAAAGTAGAGAGAGAAAAAATTGAAGAATCAAAAGGGGACACTCCAAAAGATTCTGAAAACCTATTTCTCTGCTGAAAATTGATTTGGAAAAACGATCACTTCCATTTCCTCAGAGACTTCATCAACAGAAGTTGGATAAGCAATTTTTAAAATTTCTAGAAATTTTTAAGAAGCTTACAATTAATATTAATAAATGCCAAGCTATGTAAAATTATGAAGGATATTCTCAATAGGAAAGTGAAGTTTGAAGATAATGAGACTGTCGTACTTAGTGAGGAGTGCAGTGCTATAATTTAGAAAAAAAATGTCTTGAAAACCTTAAAGATCCTGGTAGCTTTACAATTCCATGTGCAATAGTAGATAGATTTTATGGGAAAGCTTTGTGTGATTTAGGTGAAAGCGATAACATTATGCCATTATCTATAATTAAAAGAATGGGATTAGAAGAAATAACCCCTACTACTGTAACTCTGCAGTTAGTAGATCGTTCAATAATGTACCTTAAAGGAGTTATAGAAGATGTCCTAGTGAAAGTGGATCAATTTATCTTTCCTGTTGATTTCATTGTGTTAGATATGGGGGAAGATAAAGAAATACCTAAGATTTTGGGGAGAACTTTCCTAGCCCCAAGAAGAGCAATGACAGATGTGCAGAAAGGGTAGTTGAATATGCGCATCTATGATCAAACGGTTGCTTTTAACATTTCAAGATCAATGAAGTATCATGCAAAAGGTAAAGATGATGAATGTTATATAATTGATGTTATAAGATATCTAAGTGAATATCTAAGTGAATGCAATTCAAAACTACTTATGAAGAAAAATTTGAAGAAGAATATTTGGAACATGAGCAAAAAAAGGAATTAAATCAATGTGAAGACCTTTTTAAGAAAGATTCAAACTATGTTTGAGAAAGTTTTGAAATTTTGGACAAGATAGACAAAGATAAATCATTTTGTTCATCTATTGAAAAACCTCCAGAATTTGAGTTGAAATTACTTCATGAATATTTAAAATATGTGTTTTTAGGAAATTTCTCTACTTTACTAGTTATAATTTCCTCAAAAACCAAAATAAAAAATAAAAAAAAAACTTAAATGAAAAATTTTAAGAAAGCCTTTGGATGGACAATAACTGATATTAAAGGAACCAGTCCTTCAATTTGTATGTATAGAATTCATATGGAAGAGAACTACAAATCCAGGGCTGATCATCAAAGGAGATTGAATCCTATTATGAAAAAAGTTGTAAAGAAAGAAATTCAAATTGGTTAGATGTTGGGATTATCTAACCTATTTCAGATAGTGCATTAGTTAGTCCAATTCATTGCATTCCTAAGAAAGGAGGAGTGACTGTGACTGTAAATGAACATAATACGTTAATACCAACAAGATAAGTCACAGTCACTTATTATCGGTGAATATGCATTGATTATATAAAATTAAATCTTACTACTAGAAAAGATCATTTTCCATTTCCCTTTCTAGATCAGATGTTGGATAAACTAGCTAGGCATAAATACTTTTATTTTTTGGATGGATATACTGGTTATCAACAAATACAAATAACTCCTGAGGATCAAGGAAGATCAAGATAAAACGATGTTTATCAGTATGTATGATAAATTTGCTTGTAGAAGAATGCCCTGCTACATTTTAAAGATGTATGATGGCTATTTTTTGCGACTTAGTTAAAAAAGGGATTGAAGTCTTTATGGATGATTTTTCAGTGTTTGGAACTTCATTTGACTCATGTTTAGAACATTTATCAAATGTTCTTAA
>NW_018252418.1:46714-66968 GCF_001263595.1 Phalaenopsis equestris
TTTATCTACTGTGAAGAAGCTCTGTGAAGAAACAAATTTAGTCCTTAATTGGGAAAAATGTCAATTTATGGTGGCACGAGGAATTGTATTAGGACATCAAATATCAAAAAATGTTATGGATGTAGATCCTGCTAAAATTCAAGTGATCATTAACTTAACTTATCTAACAAATCTAAGAAAAATTAGAAAGAAATTAGGAGTTTTTTAGGACATGCAGGATTCTACATGCTATATATTAAATACTTTTCAAAAATTGCTAAGCCTTTGTGCCATTTATTGGAGAAAGATGCAATTTTCAATTTTGATGAAGAGTGCCTAAAAGCTTTTGAGTTATTAAAATAAAAATTAGTCACTGCACCAACTATAGTTTCTCCAGATTGGGGAAAACCTTTTGAGCTGATGTGTGATGCTAGTGATTATGCTATTGGAACTGTTTTAGGACAAAAATGTGATAAAATATTCAAAGTAATTTACTATGCTAGTAAAACTCTTACTGAAGCTCAAATTAATTATACAACAACTAAAAAAGAGTTATTAGCAATAGTATATGCTTTTGATAAATTTAGATCATACTTAATTGGAACTAAATGTATAGTGCATATAGATCATTCTGCTATTTACTTAATGAAAAAGAAGGATGCAAAACCTACATTGATACAATGGGTTCTTCTTTTGCAAGAGTTTGATTTTACAATAGTAGAGAGTTAGTAGATCAGAAGGGAACTAAAAATCAAATTGTTAATCATTTTTCCAGGCTTGAATCAGAATTAGAAAAACCACTCTGTTTTGAAAATGACATTAATGAACATTTTCTAGATGAAAATTTACTCAACATTAATGAGTGGCGTGTTTCGTGGTATGCCTACATTGTGAACTATATTGTTAGTGATCTTAAACCCCATGGAATGACATACCAACAAATGAGGAAATTTATTTCTAAAGCTAAGACTTATTTTTGGGATGACCCATATTTATATAAACAAAGAAAGAATCTGATCATTTGAAGATGTGTACCATTAGAAGAAACTTATGAAATTATCCAAAAATGTCATAATTCTGATTTTGGGGGACATTTTGGTGTTGATAAAACTGTATACAAAATTCTTTTACAATTTTTAGAATCAAGATTTTATTGGCCTACTATCTTTAGAGATGTTAATGCTTATATCAAACTTGAGATAGGTGTCAACGTGTAGGAAATATTTTTAGAAGAAATGAGATGTCCGTCAATTATATATTAGAAGTTGAAATATTTGATGTTTGGGGATTAGATTTCATGGGACCATTTATAACATCTTTCAAAAATTTATATATACTGTTAGCAGTGGACTATGTATCCATATGGATCAAAACTATTGCTTTACCTTGATGTGATGCTCAAAGTGTTGTAAAATTTTTAAGAAAAAATATATTTTGTAGATTTGGGATGCCAAGAATAATCATAACTGATGGGGGAAGTCATTTCAAAAATACCATAATAGAGAAGTTATTAAAGAAATATCATATAAACCATAAAATTGCTAGTGCTTATTTTCCTCGAACAGTGGTTTGAATAAATTATCCAATCGAGAAATTAAAATAATTATGGAAAAATATGTGAATATAGCAAAAATAGATCGGTTAGTCAAACTTGACAATGCTTTGTGGGCTTATAGGACGCATATAGAACTCCTATAGGCATGTCCCCACATAGGCTAATATTTAAGAAATCTTGTCATTTACCAGTTGAAATTGAGCATAAAGCATATTGGGTGATTAAAGAGTTCAATTATAATTTAAAGGATGATGGTGAAAAAGGGTTATTGCAATTTAATGAACTTGAAGAGGTAAGGAATGAATCTTATGAGAGTGCTAAAATTTACAAAAGAAAGATTAAAATGTGGTGTGATCGGAGGATTCTTATTAAAAATTTTCAGTAATGGCAACAAGTTTTGCTATATAATGTAAGGTTAAGATTATTTCCAGGCAAACTTAAGTCTAGTTGGATGGGCCCATTTGTTGTGATAAAAGTTTATCCATATAAAAGTTTAAAAGTTTATCCATATGGAGCTGTGGATATTAAAGATCCTAAATCTAAGAAAATCTTTAAAGTGACTGGACATAGAATGAAACCCTATTTTATAGGGGATCAACTTAAATTAAGTGATAGTATGATATTGGATCAACCAGAATAAGCACTGGTTATGTCGGGCTAACGGCGTAAAACCAAGTGCTCTGTGGGAGGCAACCCATAGTTATCAGCGTGTTTTTGGCTCTATGCTTTTGTTTTGAATGTTTTTTGTCTGTGATTAAGAAAAAATGGGGTAGTATTTTAAGACTATTATGTATTAGTAATGATTTTAAGACTCTATTAAGTGACTTAGAAATGTTAAAATGAGTATTTGGACATTAAGTTGTCAGGTGCTAAGTCAAACACTGGTGCTTAAGCGCCAATATTCAGTGCTTATGCGCGAATGATAAAAAAATATGTGCTAATTTTGATTTATAAAAGATTTAACCGCAAATTGGTAACTTAAATGTGTCATGGTAGTTTTAGTACGTGTCTAGGAGTTATAGAAAGGATTTTGGCCTATAAATAGAAGAGTTTTATAACGGATTTTCACCACAATTCAAATTCTAACCCTAGAAGTCAAAGAGAAAGAGAGATTTGGAGAAAATGTCTTCATAGGAGATGGATTTGAAGAAAAAGGAAGTGGCCATTAAGAAGAAATTCATTAGTCAGAGTGCACAAGAGATGCATAACAGTTTCTTAGTCATTAGTATTGAAGGAATATCAGAAAAGATAAAAAAAATTGAGGCTAACGTGGCCTCAATTGAGGCAAAGGTAAATGAAGTTAATGCACATCTAGAGCATAATGGATGGAAATTAAAAATACAATTTAGCCATACTAGTTATATTGAGGAAGCAGATAAGGAGATGCATCTTAAACAGAAATGGATAGAAGAAGTAATTGAAGAAGATTGTATCAGAGCTTGTCACCACCGTCTGTTTTATCAACTCTATATTCCAAATGCCCAAGGAGAGACTAATGAGAGATAGGAATTTGTTCCAACTAATGAAGAATAGAATTAAGTTCCACGCTATGATTTTCTTGTTAGGAGTTGTTTTATGTGTTAGTTTTAGGTCTTGTTTTTAGTGTTTATGTGATTATGTGTTTTATTGTGTAAGTTTATTTAGTGTTTGTATTTAGGAAATTTTTCTCATCCGAGACTCTTTGGAATGAGAATTATGTATTGTATGTTGTTTGTAATAATTCGTGAATGAATATAAATTTTTGTTTGTGAAAATTTTTGTGTTATCTTTACTTCAAATTGAATTAGTAATATTAGAGAATTTTGAGAGAGAAGAGATTTAAAGGGGAGGAAAATAGTTATATAAGTGTTATAAGACAGTTTAATGGTGGTTTACCCAGGCTAGTAAAGCATTTTACTTTAGATTAAGAATATCAAAAGTTGTGCGCTGGCGCCTAAGCGCCACAGCCTCGCGCTTAAGCGCGAGGCAACCCAAGAGGCAGGCGGCTAAGCGCCAAATAAGCGCCAAATATCCATGCTTAAGCGCCAATTCATGAAAATCGGTTCGCGAACGGTTAAGAGTGAACCCCAAAAATTTGCATTTTCACTCCTGCCATCATCTTCTTCCTTTCGAGTTCGCGATTTCAAGTTTAGGGCAAACCTTATTTTGTAGATTTCTTGGTGGATTTGAGCCAAATTTCCTAGATTTGGATTTCTTGAGGTAAGAGCTTCACTTCTATGTAGAAATACTGGATTTTCACCATGTATTTTGAGTACATTTGGAGAAAACCAAAAATCACTATTCATGGTGAAAAGTGGAGAAAAATCTATGAAAATTACATAGAAATTGTAGATTAAACTTATATGAGTTAAGTTTAGTAGTTTAGACTTGATTCATGGATTTATTTTGGAATTTTTGAAAATTTTTAGAAATGGCACCAAGAATGAAGAGGAGCATAGGGAAGTCCCATTTCGATTCGAGCAAATTTGTGAGTTCAAATGCTCAAGATCAGTATAGTGATGCTTTGCAACATGAAAACTTATACAGGAACGATGTTTTAAAAATTCAGGAGGACCTATTGAAGATTTAATTATTTGTCGATAGTGGGAAAGATTCTGTTGTTTTTCTGCTGTAGCAGTGATTTTTGTAGTTCAGGAGTTTTATGCTAATCTCCCAGAGGTAGAAGAAGATCAAGTTATGGTCAGAGGAAAATTAATACCATTTTTACCTGAGGTAATTAACATGTTTTACTAGTTTTCCCCGGATACTTTGTGTTTTTATTCGAACTATAGTCCTACTAAGATGGAATTGGACAAGATTATTTCATATGTTAATGTTAGAAGAGGACCATGGAAAATTACAAATGAAAGACGGGTTAACTTTTCCACTTCAAAGTAAAATGCCACCTCAAAGGCGTGGCATTATTTTATTTTAGCTCGCCTACTGCCGACCAATCATCTCAGTGAAGTTACTAGAGAAAGTGCGACGTTAAATTATTGTATTCAACAGCTTAAGCCTATCAACATTGAGGCACTTATCTACCAGACTATCATCAGTTCTGCTACTGCAGGCTTTGGATTTGCTTCCTTAATCTTTTCTTTATGTGAGCAAGCAGGAGTTAGATATGATAGTTGGGAAGAAAATTTGGAGCACTCTAATTTTGGCTGGAGAGTAGGATTTTCACGGAGTTATGGAATGACAACGTCTGCTATTTCTACATCTAGACCATCTACCTCGAGACCATCCACATTTGGAGGTCAGTCTACTAAATCTCAGGATCAATTATTGAAGAGGATGATGGATAATATCAATTTCACCACACATAAGGTACAATATTTAGAAAATTTTGTAGATCATATTGATGGATAATTCAGAAGACATAGTGATTATGAGGAGAAATTTCACTCATCTTTGGAGAGCCGCATTAGGGGTAACCAAGGAGTGGAATTCCCTACCAAGGAGTGGAATTCCCTTCATTTCCCTTCATTTCCAAAATATCTGGATTATAAGCCTGCAACTTTTTGGGATAGGTGACACTAATGATGATGATGAGGATGAGGAGTAAGGTTGTTTTAAATTTTTAATAATTTGAAGTTTTGTATTGTGTGAACTTGCTACTATTGTACTTTTTGTTGTTTTTGTTGCAGACCATTTGCTGTGTTGAGGTGTTATGTTTAATTGCTAATGCAATAGTTGTGTTTTTTGTTCTATTTTTAGTATTGTAATTAGATGTTGTGGTAGTAGTTGTGTAAAATAAGATGTGTAAGTGTGCTTTAGTTAGTTGGTATTGAACTGATTTCTGAGTATTAGGAAAGTTAAAAATCTTACTAGCTTTAATTTTAACTTCAATTTCAAAAATTGCTACTCTATCTTTTCTTTTATATCAGTGTGTTTATTTTTATGTTGAGATTGTGATGTCAAAGTCAGTGTGTTTGTTTGCTTATATATTGTTACCCACTACTTAGAAGCTTAATGAATCTCTACATGTTAAATTCAAATTAAAATGATAAGAAAAATTTTTGATCAAAAATAATTTTACTCCTGTTTTAAATTTTTGTACTTGTATCAATAAGGTGTAAAATTTTTTTAAGCATGTATTTTAATTTTCATTCGTGCTTATATATATCTGTTACTAAAATGTTAAATCTTGTTAAAAATTTAAGTTTGGGAGGGGGGGAGTGAAAAATATTTTCAAAACTTGAATTTTATTTGTTCTTAAATGTACTACAAGTGAATTTGATTTGAAAAGAAAAATGATCATGTATATGAAGGTATATTAGGGAAGTAAAATTTTAATTATAGAAAAGAGTAAGGAATTTAGTTAAAATTTTAGAAGTGATGTAGAAAGTTTTAAAGTTAAAAGTTTTTAAATGTAGAAATAATAAATATTGTGTAACTATGTTTAGTAGGAGATATTGTATTTTTGAAAAATGTGGAAGGATTAAACTTTTATTTTTAAAACATAAATTTTTTTTATTAAAAATAATTTTCATAAGCTATTATTATGTTTTTAAGTAAAAGAAAAATATCAATTCTTTACTTTAGGAAGGGAGGAGTGGAATTCAAAAATATTAAAGGCCTATCCAAATATAGTAATCATTGCCTAAAAAATAAAAAATAAAAATAAAAATAAAAAATAAAAGGAAAATAAAAAGAAAAAAAAAAGAAAAGAAAAGGGAGGAGAAGCTTGAGGATTAGTGTCTAATAAAAAATGGTTCGACATCAAATCTTTTTAAAGTATAAGACTTGATAAACTCTTAAGCTTAAGGATACAATATAATAAGTAAAATTATACTTAATAAAAAATTTTAAGTGAAGGAAATAAAATGCATAAGTTTTATATTTGGAAAATCTACAAGTATTTCTAAATTAGATAGGAACTCATATTTTTCATACTTCTTCACTTTATGAATTTCTAAACTTTAAGTTGGTCTCATTCACTAGAATTTTTTCTAAATTAGACTACTATATTTCTAAAACAAAATTTTAGAACCCCATAAAGAAACTCATATGTATAATCATATATATTTAGATTTTAAAGATTGAAGTGTCACTTGAGGATAAGTAACATTTTAATCTATGAAGGCTGTAGAGTTAATAAATATATAACATTAGACTTTAATATGATAGGTTAAAGCCCCCAACTTGGTTAATTATTCTAGGTTTTGATACGAGATGTTAGCCCCCAGGTGGGGGGAATCAAGGGAATTTTAGAATCAAGGGAATTTTAGAGTGAGAGTTGATATCTTCTTTGCCTAGCCGATCTTCAAAATTATTCAATGTTTAAATTATCCAATGTTCTTTATATCATCTCTAGTAAGGGTAAAGAATATTATTGCTCATATTTGGCACAACATAATTTGCATACTACCACAACATAATTCCTAGATTGATGATTAAGAAAAAGATATTTCATATTCAGTGCTTCTTATCTTACCAAAACTCAAGTTATCTTTAGAAGTTGTTATTGTTTTGTCAAAATATCAAAGATACCAAAAAGAATTTAAATTTAATTATTGTGATAATATATTTAGTTTAAGTAATTTTCTTTTTAAAATAGAAGTTTGTTACTTAATAGTGCATATTGTAAGTAATCCCTATGAGTTTGATATTCGGGGCTTAATCAAAAAGTCTTATATTAATTGATAACGATTCTTATACTTGCGTAGTATATATATATATATATATATTAAAAAATAGAATTCTTTTTTTCTTCATTATCAGGTTTTTGGTGCTGTTGCAAAGTAAGAAAGATAAGTGGAGAATATAATTACATATGTTGTTATACTATTGCATAAGAACAGCTGGGATCAACTTTCTCCATTTAAGGTGGTCTTATACCTATCTCAAAGATTTATATAGAGAATCAGATGCCTCACTCCATTTAAGGTGACATTAGACCGATCTTGAAAGATGAGATGAAAGATGAGAATAGGATGTGGATGTCTTACTCCATTTAAGGTGGTCTTATACCCATCTCGAAGATTTGTGTAGAGAATCAGATGGCTTACTTCATTTAAGGTGGTTTTAAATTGATCTCAAAAGAAGAGAATAGGAAAAGATGAGAATATGATTCCTTACTCCAATTAAGGTGGTCTTATACATATCTTGAAGATTTGTATAGAGAACCAGATGTCTTACTCCATTTAAGGTGGTCTTAGACCGATATCAAAGATTTGTGTAGAGAATCAGATGAGATTCCTTACTCCATTTAAGGTAGTCTTAAATTCATGTTAAGGATTTTTGTAGAGAATCAGATGCCTTACTCCATTTAAGGTGGTCTTAGACCGATATCAAAAGATGAGAATAGGATGTCTTACTCCATCTATGGTGGTCTTATACGTATCTCAAAGATTTGTGCTGAGCTTGATGTATTTATTTAGAGAATCAGATGCCTTACACCATTTAAGGCGTTCTTAGACCGATCTTGAAAGATGGGAATATGATGTCTTGCTCCATTTAAGGTGGTCTTATACCAATCTCAAAGATTTATGTAAGAATCAAATGTATTACTCCATTTAATATGGCCTTAGATCGATCTCAAAAGATGAGAATAGAGTGGCTTACTCTATTTAAGGTGGTCTTATACCTATCTCAAAGATTCATGTAGAGAATCAGATGTCTTACTCCATTTAAGTTGGCCTTAGATCGATCTTGAAAGGTGAGAATAGGATACCTTGATCCATTTAAGGTGGTCTTATACCTATCTCAAAGATATGTGTAGAGAATCAGATGCCTTACTCCATTTATGGTGGCCTTAGACCGATCTCTAAAGATGAGAATAGGATGCCTTAATCTATTTAAGGTGATCTTATACGTATCTCAAAGATTTACATAGAATCAGATGTCATACTCCATTTAAGGTAGCCTTAGACCGATCTTGAAAGCTGAGAATAGGGTGTCTTGCTCCATTTAAGGTGGTCTTATACCTATCTCAAAGATTTGTGTAGAGAATCAGATGTCTTACTCCATTTAATGTGGTCTTAGACCGATTTTGAAAGATGGGAATAGGATGCCTTGCTCCATTTAAGGCGGTCTTATACCTATCTCAAAGATTTTTGTCACATTAGGAAGAAAAGCACAGGGACTCACATCCAACTCAAGAGGTGAAAAGCTACATTGGGAAGGAAAGCTCAGAGACACACATCCAACCCAAGAGGTAGCGGAAGTGAATTAGAATTTAGGTACTGACCCCAAGGAATTGTGAGAAGATTGTAGAGAATTTATGGTGCAAACTTTATGAACATGTAAATGTGAAGATTTACAGTGGTGTAGAAAGATTTGTGGGATTTTGTGCCGAGTGTGACACTCTGTGAGAATTGTGAGAAGAACATGAAGTCTTCTAAAATTTGTGCAAAGTGTGAAGAATTCATGTTGTGAAGAGTGTAGAATTTTGAGGAAAATCATTTACCTTTTCTATAATTATTGTCATTTGTCCAGATTATCAAATTTTAATTTAATTTAACTTTACTTTAATTTGGAATTTTAATTTTCATTCATTATTAGATTCCTTTTGCATTGCTTTCTACTAGTTATAATCTAGGAAACAACACATGGTCATGCGGCTTTTCAACAATCACACAAAAAAGTAATTCAACAAACTTGCTGAAATCTTGAAAGAAACTTCATTAATTCTACTTCAAATATGTAGTACAGTTGAATGTATGTTGGAACTGTCAAAATCAAGCAACATGCTGAGTATATCTAAAATAACATATATCATATCCTTTGCTCTAGTGCAGTACAAAAGAGTGATCTGCCTCATCTGTCTGTCTGCCCCATAAGGTAAGCTGGTGATCAAACTAACATTCTAAGCCACGCTTTGGGACTAGAGTTCCTTTTGCGTGCACTTAGAGGTACTGCTATCTCATAGCTCATACGAACGCAACTCCACCAACTCTGGATCTGGCTAGAATTTATATGGCATCTTGCTGTCGTCCATTCTTCTTAATGTAATAAAAAATGCATCGCGACACTCCGAGAATGCAATGCTTTTCTTAATCTGCTCCATTTCATTTTAGAATCAACACTGAACTAACTGATGGTGGAATAACAACTGAACCTCTGAACACTCCAGGTCCAACAATATTTATCTCTTTTCTGAATAATATGTCACTCTTGCTCATGAATAATACTGTATAAAAAGGTCTGACAAAATCATGGTGATCTATGTGTGGAGGGATGCAATCCCCTTCCTCGTAGATGTTGATGATGCAGCTATTTGGGATGCAATCCACTGGTAATACGCTCCATCTTACCATTCTCTTAATCATGTTCTTTATCACAAACAACAGGGGATCCACCTCATCAAGTTTTAAGATTTTTGAGGGTTCCCTAGCCTGTCCCTAACAAAATTGTAGCAACAACCACATTGGATGGTGATCCTGCCTTTTCCGTGCATCCATTTCTGTGGTTCAACATATGTCTTCTTGTTCAGCAATCTGGCTTGGCTTCTATCTCTGAAATTGAAAACACAGTCCAAAATCTTTCTTTCATCACTTTCTGAGAGAACACTATGTGTAACTCCAACCATTCGAGGATATTGACAAACTTTTCTTAAATTTCTTCATAGTATTCAAACTCTTACTTTTGGAGCCAACATATCTTCTCAAGGTCGAATCTGGGTATCATCTGCAACTACTGGTGCTGCTCCTCTGAATGAACCTTGGAAGGAATCCAAGATGGTACTGGCTTTGCAAACCTTGGAATATATGGTTCAATTTCTGGATGCTCAGCACTCCTGAATGTCATGTTGGTAGCTGCATATTCTTAAAATGTCCCATATCGCTCTAGGTGGAGGACGTTGCACTCCGTACATTCTGTAAATGCTCCTGTTGACAGTGTCCTTCTTGGAATTTTTGCATTACGCATGGGGCATCCCATACAAAGCTCATCAGTGATCCCTGAAGATGGAAACTCTGTAAATTTCTCTGGCTCGTACTTTGTAATCGACAGGCTGGTAGAGGTCTCTTCCAAATTCAGATCATAGATTTCCATTTCATGATATAAACTTAATATAGCAGTGACTTCCTTAGCACGTCACTTCTCTAAGTGAACCAAAGCCCTGTGTTTGTGACGGTTGGTGTTTCTACGTTGTGTCATCCTTAAAGGAGCAATCAGGACCCTTTCTTCATTGGCACCGACCAATTCTCCTGTCGACGTGGTGATCATTGATGCAATTAGCTAGTTCCCTCCATCAGGTATTGTATTCCTTCAGCTTTCTTCCTCTTCAGTGAGGAGTCTACCCTGAAACTAGTTCTCAATAGTGGTTGTAGCTCTTCTGCTTCTTGGCGGCTGACTATGCTCATCAGGGGGCCTTCAAAATCCACAGTGACTTGACCGTAGTCCAAGTAAAAATTCACAACGTCGCGCTACGCTGCCTTTTCTTTATCAAGTGCGAGACTTACACCATCTTTAAAAGTGAAGATCAGCTTCCGACTTGACATTTTTCTGCAAAAGACAGGAAAACATCAACGCGCTGAAATATAAGAAACGAACAAGAATAATAGCAAACCACTACTGAGTGAATTTTAAATTTTACACGTGCAAGTATTTTATTTAATTTTAATTAAATAAAATTTAAAATTAAAAGGAGAATTTAAAAGGACAAATTTTGATTTTATTTTATAAAAATTGATTTTTTTATAAAATTTTGGACACATTCACAGATGTTGGCCAAGTAGCCATCCTCAGAACAAGTAACACTTTCAAAAGTTCATCTCGGAGAATAATGGGTCATATAATATTTTTTCAAATATTGACCATTAACCGGTAGCATGGGCCTTTCACCTCAAGAATCCACTAACTGGTAAGATCCTCCTAAAAATACCTTCTCCACTACAAATGGTCCCTCCCAAGTTGGTTCAAATTTTTGACCTATCCTACGGTGTGGAAGGATAGGTCTTTTGAGGACAAGTACGAGTTTGCCAACATTGAACATCATTGGGTGAACCAGTTTCTCATGGGTGCAGATCATGTTTGCTTGATAGAGCTCTAGATTCTACTATGCTTCCAATCATTTTCCACTGAGACTTTCTAAATCTACAAGTCTGAGTTTCACATTGTCTTCAACTGTAATCCGATTGGTGGCGGCAACTCTGAGAGACGATATTTGAACTTCCAGTGCGAGTATGCTTTAGACCCATACATTAGCAAATACGTTGTGCATTGAGTGGGCATCCTAAACATTGTCAAGTACGCCCACAAAGCCTCTAATAACTTCTCATGCCATCCTTTCTTATTTTTTTTCTAATTTTTTCTTCAAAATCTGCACGAGCATCTTATTGAAGGCCCAACTAGGTTGTTTCCTCTGGGGTAGTAAATTGTATAGTACCTCCAATATATCCCATATCACTTGACAAAATTATTGATCTTGGTGCTCTTGAAGGTTAACTCATTATCAAAATTTACCCTGTAGAACATGATAAGCCATGACTTTTAGTAAAAACACTACCTCTGCCCACTTGGAGAAGTAATTTGTAGCTATGAGAATAAATCTGTGTCCCTTCGAAGATGGAGGGTCTATGTGACACACTATATACGTGCCCCAACACTCGACTGGCCATGAGGCGATGGTCGGATGTAGCACATTCAAAGGTTGGTGCAAGACCACTCCATGCACTTGGCACAGGTGACATTTTTTGGTTGTATCCATGCAATATAATATCATCACTTCCCAATAGTATCTGAGTCTTTTAATTTTTATCTTCATCTTTGGCCCTGACTGGTGAGCACCACACAATCTGGCGTGTACTTCTTTGATGATATCCTGTGCTTCTGCTCTGTGCTTCTGCTCTTACTCAAAAAATGCAGCCACATTTGATTGAATGACCTTCTATAAACAACATTACCTACTAAAGCATATGATGTAGCTCTTCTCGTGATATGTTATACTTTTGACTTATCCTCTAGTAGTCATCATGTTTACAAATATTATATTAATGGTCTGTGCTAATATTCAGAAACGATAGCTATTGCAACTATTATCTCTTCTTCTTCCTTCTCGAGCTTGTGCAAATTGTTGAGGTTGATCTTTGACAGAACTTGACATCCCTGTATTGCAATATCAATGGAATCCTCTAGGGGACACACCAATTTCTTAGCAAGCTTGGCTAAAGCATTGACACGGGCGTTATCTCTCCGATGAATCTTATACAATGTCATAACAAATTCATTGTATATTAGTGGTACTATGCTAATTTTGGCCTCAAAATCTTGTACTGTCCGGCGACTTGTTTAATGACGAGTTGTGAGTCATCACAGATGACAATGTCTATTATATCCATCAATATTGCTAAATCCAATATGGATATTAATGCTTCATACTCTACTTTATTATTTGTACATGGCTCTATCAGGTAGTAAGAAAATCTCAACATGCCCTGATCTGGTGAAACAAAGATCATATTGATTCCTACTTTGCCCGGTAGAACTACCCTTGATCCTTTATCTTTTCTAGCTGACAAAGCTCCGTCAAGTACATTTCCCAACATATGACATCGGATAGTTCCACTTGTAGTATCTAATCGTTCGGTATATCATCATCAAAAGGGGACCTAGCTGGAAGTGGGCGTACTGCGAGAAAATCTACTATAATATGTCCTTTGATAGTGCAAAGGGGTACAAAAATTATATTGAATTGTAATAAGATCATTGACCATCTTGCTAGACATCTGGAAAGTGTTGGTTGGGTCATCAAATATTACTGGGTCATCAAATATTACAATGGAATTACAATGAATTAACTTTCAAAATATGAGTGATCTTATGAGAAAGAATGTAATCTCTGAACTTTTGGGTGACAATAATCAGGGCTAGACAATGCTTCTCAATAGAGGATACTTTACTTCCGCTCGTATTAGACGTCAACTCAAGTAGTAGAGTGCATTTTCCTTACCCTTTTCATTAACCTAAGATAACAGGGCCTTGTGAGAGTCATCTAAGGCTATGGTATAAAGTATTAAAGGTTTTCTCGGGATAGGGGCTGCCAAATAAGAAGTGTTGTTAAATACTGTTTAATGTCCTTAAAAGCTCGCTAGCATTTCTCTTCCCAAACAAATTTTTCATCCTTTTTAATTATTACTGAGAAGGGTTGACACCTTCTTGAACGATTAGAAATAAAGCATTTTAGGTACGCCAATTTACCTTGAAAAGATCGTAGTTGTTTCAAGATTTTGGGAGGCGGCATTTCTAAGATAACTTTAATCTTCTCTAGTCAATCTTGATTCTTTGATGACGATAAAAGATCCTAGAATCTTCCTAGAGGTGATGTTGAAGGCACACTTTAAGGGATTCACCTTGATATTATACTGTCGTAATCGTTCGAACACGATCCTTAAATAATACAAGTGATCTATTCATTGTTTGCTATGGATGACCAAACCATCCACGTAACATTCCACTTGATTGTGGATGAGGTCATCAAATATCTTCATCATGGCTCATTGGTATGTTGCTCCAGCAATCTTTAACCCAGATGACATCACTGTGTAGCAGAAGATCCCGATCGACATTCTGAAAGCTTTAAGTTCTACGTTTTCTGGAGTCATCTTGATCTGATTATAACCTGGTGATCCATCGTTGAAGGAGAAGATCTCGTGTGTTGATGTGCTATCTACCATTAATTCTAGTTTTGGTAGCATAAACTCATCTTTTAGGCATGCTTTATTTAAATCCTTGAAGTTGACACACACACAAATTTTTCCATTCTTTTTCATAACTAGCACAATGCTGGCTAGCCATGTTAGGTATTGCTCTTCTCTCATGAAGTTAGCATCGATTAATTTCATTACCTCAACAATGACATGTGGTTCTCTTTTGAGGCACATTCTTCTTGTAGTTTGTTTTACTAGAGTCGTTCTTTCGTCCACTCTAAACCTGTGAACCGCAACTTTTAAAGACAATCCTAGCATCTTATCCTAGCTCCAAGTAAAGCAATCCTTAAATTTTGATAATAACTTGATTAAATCTGTAAACTCCTCTTCATTGAGTAAAGAACTTATAAAGGTAGGTTGGGGCTGCTCCTCAGTCCCGTGATTGACTTCCTTCAATTCATCATTAAATTGATGTAATTTCCCCTTCAAACTCTGATGTAGCATCGTCTATTGGAGAGTCTTCATAATCATCATTCACATTGAGACAATCCTCTTCTAATAGACTAGTAACACCCATGCAAAATTTTGAGTCATCGAATGGTCCTAGTGTACTAAATCTGAGACCCTCATTCGAATTAGGAGTTCTACTTTTAACATTCCATAGTTTCTAAAAAATTTGTAGTTTATCTTTTGGCATTTTCTTTGGCACATATCCCCGTTGAATTAATTTTGAACATAAGGAGAAAAGAAACCAAATAGTAATTCCATTAATTCATTAGAATCATCCTCTTCCAAATTTACATTAATTTCAGAACAAGTAGTGGGAGAAGAATGGTAGAACTTGATCGGTTTCAATCCAACACCCCAGACTTCCTTGACCTCTAGACTCAGCCTTTTGAGGGTGAATCAAAGTAAGGGTCATGCGTGCATGTAGTGATTGATTCGATCATACATCAATTCATATTCACTTTTCTCCACATCTTCCAATGAAATCTAAAACTGTGGTTTCTTTTGTTTTATCATCATCATTTCTTCATTGGAACTTTTTCCACATCAATGCTGATGGACGACCTTGTCCATTCAACAATCGTGTTGGCTCTTCCTTGTCCACATCCCCTGCTTTGATCTCAGTTGCGTGGACTAAAAGAACCTCTACCAACTTCTTGTAAAGAAGCGATGGTAAATTGTTGAAGCAGAGTTGAATGATCTTGCTCTTGTAATCCCTTTAAATTTTTCATCTCATTTGGTACAACTTCTCGGGAAAAGAGAATCTTCTTTGGAGGAGTGTAGTAGGAAACATCCTCATGGATGCCTACTTCATGAACTAAGAGCGGCTTTAAATCCCCCTTGATGCAATATTCTTGTCCTTCTTTGCAATACTTGATACAATGGTGTAGTGATGACAAAATCATATTATGCTCACGCAGCCATGTTCAACCAAGAAAGGCATTGAAAGAGATGTTTGCATTGATGATATGGAGCTTGGTGATTGTTACTAGCTCTCCAACCTTCATTAGCAGCAAAATTGATCCCAAAGATCTTTCGCCCTTATGATTAAATCTTCTTACCATCATCCTGTCGGCAGTGAGCTTCTGAGCGCCAATGTCCAAGTAGGCTAACATTTGTAGACTCATTAAGTTAAATGACACTTCTGTATCTACCAAAACTCTGGAAAGCACAAATCTGTCGATGTTGATTGAAATGTAAAGCAGTCAGTTATGATTGGTGGTACCAAGCAATAAATCTTCATAAGTAAAGGTTACCCTAGGCTGTTCCTTTAATGAACAAACTTTATCCGAGGATGTGTTGGCCAACTGAGCTAAGCAAATTTTTGGGTCAAGTAGGACTGTGACCAGAGCTTCCCTCATCTCCTTTTACAGGATCAAAGTATCATAGATGCTTAGTTTAGCCAGCAACCTCCTAAGATGAGCTAGTACGTTATAATCCACATTATACGTACTTCCAATTTTACTTGGAATAGGTATTTCTTCAATCGTCGGAGGCGGCTCTTCGCAAGTAACTATTTTTTTTCATTGTTTATTGGATCCATTCTTGGGGGTAAGAATTTTTCACTCCTCATATTATTTCTATAATCTCTTCTTCTTACGATGACATGGGGAAAACTTCTGGTGTGTCTTCTGTATTGGAGAAATCCTAGTTGATGGTAAGCGATGCTCCTTGGCACTTGAGGACTGGATCCTCACTCCCAAAATTTTCATAATCAGATTTGTCGGTATCTTCTTTGTTCTCATTAGTAGGCTTATCAGACTTAAGTAGGATTTAATGATTGGTTTAGGAATCAACATCGAGGTTAGTTTGGTCACAGTCAGTTACGTCATCACTATAGACAGTTAAAACGTAGCTGAAATTGTAATAATTATATTCAAAAGACCCTAGAGGGGCAAAGAGATAATCATAAATGGTCAGAGGTTCGAGGAATTTCTCCCTCCAAATCCAAGAGAACCAATCTAACAGAGGCAACCCCTATCCTACCCCTCGTGCTACCAGTATTCACGATCATGTTCCTCTTCTTCTTCTTCGACTGCAATGGCTTCTCCGGTGTAATCTCCATCTTCGGCCTAACAGGTTGTAGACTCTGAATAGCAGATTTTACTGAAGTGTTCTGAATCTGATCTAGTATCTTCTTGGATGATCTATTCCAAACTGTGCTCCATCCATCTTCCTCTAAATATGGCTCTATCAGAGTTATCGGCTCGACCAAACTCATATTTACAGAACTACTTTTGAGTTTTTTTAAAATTTTTTAGAATTGTTATATTCCCTTCTTTAAGATTCCTCTCGAGCTAATTTTTAAAACTAAAACAGCTCTCTATGGTATGTCCAAGTAGTCTGTGGTAAGGAAAGTAGTTAGGGTAATTCTTCTTATCAACTTCATCTGGCTTCTTTGGCTTGGGCAGTTTGAACTAAAACTTCTTCAACAGACTCTTGAACATCTTCGACACCAATTTATATTTAAAGGAGTATGTCCTATTCATCTGCTCTACAATTGTTAGACTTGACCTACCATCTATCCTGTATTTCGTCCGCTGAAACTGCTGGGGGACTCACCATTTTGCAGAGTTGACTGATGATGACACTGACTATTCTGTGGCTGCTGCAGGTGACCCTGATGGGACATCTCAACTTAAATCTTCATTAGCTATTTCTCATTGTCAACTGTCACTAATACCCTAGATTTCTTCTCAAATACTCTGGCTAGCCTGGACCTGTCACCCTTTTCTTGGGACTCCATATCCTTGACTTCTTCCTGTAGGCTATTGGCTTTACTGAGTAATTTCTTAGACAAAATGATTGTGAGTCCCTTAAGCATGAAAGCCACTAAACCATGTATGCTTTTGAGTAAAATCTCAATTGCATGCTATTTCTGTAGCTGAGGTTCACACTTCATGCTCAAGTTTCTCCACCTCAAGATGTAATCGAGTAAAGTCTCGTGGGATTTTTATCTCTCAACCACAAGATCTCCTATCACAATGTGGTGCT
Organism: Phalaenopsis equestris; assembly: GCF_001263595.1. Lineage (NCBI taxonomy): Eukaryota > Viridiplantae > Streptophyta > Magnoliopsida > Asparagales > Orchidaceae > Phalaenopsis > Phalaenopsis equestris. The sequence goes on from NW_018252418.1 coordinate 64,322, forward strand.
ATGATCCAATGAATCTCTTCATGAACAACTGCTCCAACTCAGCAAATGTCTTTACTGATCTATCTGTTGGGTAGCTTGATATACCAATCAAATACAATTTCTAAAAAGCTGCTGACAAACTGACAGAACAAAAGTGCTTCATTTCCTACGGTATTGCAACAACTGGCTCGAAAATGGGCTATATGCTGCCTGAGATTTCTGATCCCATCAAACATCTTGAAGTTCAATGACACAGCCTTTAGGATATAGTATGACATTGAATTCCTCCGTATAAGGTCTACCCCTTGAAATTGATGAACAACCCTTAGACTAGTCTAAGGCCTCTCAATCTTGCTGTTCCACCAACAACTTAATATCATTTTCTGGTATTGCAATATGAATGAATCCTTCTTCTGTTGATCATCTATGTTGGTAGAGGTACCTCTCTTCTTTTGTCTATAACAATCTCTTGCTGGTTGACCTCCGGAGAAGCTAACTGTTGTGACCGGGATTGCCCATGCATTGTAGCCATGGCAGGCATGGTGGTGGCCATCTCCTCCATTCTTTCTTCCATCTGGCTGATATACTCATCTCTTAACAAAACAACTCTATGCAAGTCATATGCGGCATTCTCCTCAATAAGTGGTTGGGCTTCGCTCAAAGATGTAGCGGCTCTTGTCTCGATGACTTATTATCCTTAAACTTTGAGATAATCATTAAAATTGAAATCTTCATCATCGACAGTCATCCCATGTTCTCTGGCCAATTTGAAAATCTTGGCTCTAAGCTTCTAAACTTTTTCATTCAAAATTCTTTCCTGAATTATCTTGAGATCCGAAGGACTCTCCTTAGCATCCTCCCTTTGCACATCGTCTTTAGCAGCAATAGCTGCAACAACATTTGATACTTCGGGACCCTTGCTTCATTCCACAAACTTGCTCTACGGGCTCATTAAGCGGTACTGGTGCAGCAACCTTAGGTATCCACACCTTCCTTTTTGCCATTGATGCCTTGAGATGGAGTGTCTCGACAGAGGCATTGGTACATCGAAGAGAGACTTGCTCCATGCAGTGTAGAACAAGTAGATGATTGGGTGACTTCTTCCCCTAATCTTTTTTCAGAACCTCCTTGTGAACAACAAAATATAGTATTCTTTCATATAGATGTGAGTTAACCGGTCGACATCCTACATGCCCTGGTGCAATGGCGGTGGTATCTGAAACGGTGCTGACTCGGCCTCCTTGGCAGAATCTAATAGGAATACGAGTTGGCAAAATCTCAACTAATATTTGGGACTGACGAGCAAATTTGACATATTTTAAAATCTCTTTCTTCATCTGGGGCAATATTATGCATCCTACTGGCTTGAATAATTCAATGACTGAACACCCTTCCATAACAGCCAATCTTTCAAATACTGTGCAGATTTGGGTGATAAGAGAGGGCTTCTCCCTTTCCTCATTGTGGCCATGAGGTAGTGGCATAGCAGCGACAATCCTATGAATGCTCTCATATCTGGTGGTATCTTTAAAAAAATGAAACCTACTCCCTCTAAGGAGAGGAAAGGTCTCAGGTCATCCGAGTTCCTCCTGGTGAGGAATCTCATCAATAGATGTCATATCTGTAATCTAGGCCTTGGCGACCCTCTTAACCCTTCGACTACAGTTTCTTCTTCATGACTTGGTTAACGTCACAACCTTCAAACTGGAATCAATTTCAAATACTGACGATGAGGCAGTAAATCTGTCAACTGAATCTTCTTCAATCATAAATTTCTTTCTCTTTCCGACGGAATGGCAGGCACATAAAGAGTGAATCTAGAGGTAGTCGGTGTAACTACTCTCGAGCGAACGAGTACAGAAACAACAAACTTAAAGGGTGTCGAGGCAGAGGCAACCTTTGCCCTCTTACAAGAAGGGAAATTTTGGGGTAGTTCAAATTAAATTCAACTGACAGTTCTTGTACTTCCAGGGTGACAACCTTCATGACAAAAAATGGGGCTTTTCCAAGCATAACCTCAAGTTTATTAAATCTGGCTCCAAACTTGATCATCAGAGCAATGTTGCGGGCTTCAAAACTAGTCGGCAAGTTGCAGGAGAAGGTGAGAGTTGGGAACGTAATCTTAACTACTCCAATGAAAAGGTTCTAAGGGTTAATATTGGCCATCACTTTGTAATTTCAGTGCGAACACTAAAATTAACAAAGGTCATTCTGTAGACTGGGCACATCCTTTTTTAATTTAATTTTCAAATTTAGTGTTTATTTGTGATTGTAGCATTAAAAATTTTGATTAACAAATTAAACGATGGCGAAGAGATGTAACAAGTTGGCTTGATTTGTAGGATAACAAACTAAACCTAAAAGCTACGAAGAAACGATGAAGTTTAGGACCCAATGCAAGACCAACTTCACAATGTACATCGCCAGGTGGAACTAGTTCACCAACACACCTATTGGGGGTCTGACCCCATGATACACCAAAAAATATGTTATTTTAATTATATATTTTAAGCTTATTTTTGGTGATAGTGTACTTTAAAGAAGGTTATTTTCATGTTTTTATTACAGGTATATCATTTTTAGATATTTGGAGCAAAAGTAGAAAATAGAATGAAATAGTGAATTTAGTGAATCTGGCGCTTGAAGCGACCCTGTGCAGAGATTTGGA
>NW_018252418.1:67546-68577 GCF_001263595.1 Phalaenopsis equestris
GATCTTTTCACTTTGATCTTAATTTACTTTCAATCTGTTCAATTTACTTGTTAAAATATGTTGAGTTTTACAACTAAAGTGAAGATGACATTGAAGAGTCAGCGAGGTCAAAATCCTTGAAAGTTGGGTGCAAATAAATAGGGAAATAAAATTATCGGGCGGAGAATTGGAGATTTTAGAGTGACAGACTAAAATCCCCAATTTGGTCCTATCATTTAGGTGTTGAAGTGTGGATGTTAGCCCTTAGGCGAGAGGAACGAGGGAGCTCTGAAGTGAGAGCTGGTATACTCCCAGCCTGGTCGCAGATTCAGTAAACAGGTGTAGGATTAGTCAATGTTCCGTATGTCGGGACCAAAGGGTAAAGAATAGGTATGCTCCTAGTTGGCACAATACAATTTGAACTGATTCACTTTATCCATTCACTATAATTTCTTGACAAGGAGAAGGTTGCTTTCTTATATATTGAATAATTCCATAGTTGCGATTAAGTATTGCTTTTCAAAAACTTAGTTTGTAGTTCTAATATTACTCCCTATGGGATCGATATCTAGGACTCCATTAGAGCCCTATATTACTTGAGCGATACCTATACTTACGTTGATAAGTGTGACTTTACTATTATTGAATATTTTATATATACATCTTTATGGAATCTATAACAGTTGTCAAGTTTTTTGTGTCGTTGCTGAGGAATTAAATCTTTTAGTAGCCGTATTAAATACTTAACATCTTTATCGAATCTATAATCGCTGTCAAGTTTTTGGCATCATTGTCAGGGAGTAAACAAGAATCATAATTAGAGTTAGGATTATTAAAAAACTTTTACTGGAATTGCAACTTATTTTCATATTTAGTTAAGTATATTTTTGTGTACTGATTTCAATTGTATGCATAAATTTGGACCTAAAAATCTTATACCCTACGATTCAGAATTAGAACACACTATTAGAAGAATTAGAAAACTAAGAAGAGAAACTAGAAATCCTAACACAATGAAAAACAACGTGAACAATCAAGGAGTAGAAAATGAA
>NW_018252419.1:0-360 GCF_001263595.1 Phalaenopsis equestris
CAAACACCGTAGTCACATTTGGTCGAACGATCTTCCGTAGAGAACATTCCCACCAGGGCGTAAGACATAGCCCTTCTTGTGTTGTGGTGCGCCTCAGACTTGTCTTCTGATAGTTTTCCAGTATGCAAATATTCAATTAATGGCTTGTGCCAATCTTCGTTGATGTCCACAACTGTATTTATTGTTTCTTCTTTTCCAAGCTTATGTAGATTTTTGAAGTCATTTCGAGACAAGACTCGTCTTCCTTGCACTGTGACTTCGATGGAATCCTCCGGGGGACACACCATTTCCTTAGCGAGTTTTGCTAGAGCATCGGCATGGGCATTATCTCCCCGAGGAATCCGGTAGAAAGTTACCTCA
>NW_018252419.1:471-886 GCF_001263595.1 Phalaenopsis equestris
GCAATATTTGTTATATCCATTGAGATTGCCAATTCCAATCCGGTGATTAAGGCTTCGTATTCTGCTTCATTGTTGGTGCACGGCTCTATCAGGTGGTATGAGAACCTCAACATACCCTTATATGGATTAATAAAGATCAAACTGATCCCTGCTTTGCCTGGTAAAACTGTGTCTGATCCTTTGTCTTTGTTGGCTGACGAAGCGCCATCGAAGTACATTTTCCAGCGCTGCGCACTAGAAAATTCCATTTGTATTATTTGCTCGTCGGGTAACTCGTCATTGAGAGAGGACACAGCTGGCAGTATGTGTGCAGGGAGAAAATCTGCTAGTATCTGTCCCTTGATAGCACGGAGGGGAGCAAAAGTTATACCAAATTGCACTAAGATCATTGACCATCTTGCTAAACGTCAGGAGA
>NW_018252420.1:0-326 GCF_001263595.1 Phalaenopsis equestris
TTGTGATTTTTGTTTACTCACTCACTCACTCACTCACTCGCCAGCAACGGTGCCAAAAACTTGATCAGTGACTTTATATATGCTTAAAAATATAAGTTAAATATGGTTGTAATAAATATTCAATAATTGTAAAGTCACACTTATCAACGCAATTATACGTATCGCTCAAGTAATATAGGGCTCTAATGGAGTCCTAGATATCAATCTCACAGAGAGTGGTTTAGAACTGCAAACTAAGATTTTAAAAAAGCAATACTTTAATTGCAACAACGAAGTTCAATTTTGCTTGTTTATCTCTAATAGACAATTAAAATAAATATGTAATT
>NW_018252421.1:0-10295 GCF_001263595.1 Phalaenopsis equestris
GTTTGTGAGATTAGAACAGAGAGGGATAAATAACATGAGAAATAGAGTAAATAAAGGATTGGGAGGGAGAGCGATAAAGAGATATTGAGAGAGAGAGAGAGAGATAAAAAATTAGAGAAAGTCATAGAAATAGTAGAGAGAATGTGAGAACAAGGTTGAGGGAGCATGAGAGAGAGAGAGAGATCGATAGTGGAAGCTATTGTGTGGAGGAGAAAGATAGAGCATGAGAGAGGGAGAGTTAGAGTAAACAAGAGAGGGAGACGGAGTGAGGGTTAAAGAGAGGATGAGAGAGGCAGATAAAGATGAATGAATGAAGATATGAAGCAAAAAAAGAGAGAGTTAAAGAGAGGGTGAGATGGGAAGAGAGAGAAGAATGAATAAAGATAGGAAGCGAAGAAAGGGAGAGAGGTGTTGGGAAGTTTTGGAGGTGTGCATGGAGTTAGAGTGGGGTAGGGATAGAGAGAGTGAGTGATAGAGAATGAGAGAAGAGAGTAAGAGTGAAAGCAAAAGAGAGGGAGAGAGAGAGAGGGTAAGAGAGCAAGATAGACAGAGAGGGAGAGATAAAGTGAGAGAGAGAGAGTAATAGAGCTAGATAGAGGGATAAAGATAAAGAGAGGAACAATTAGAATGAGATAGTGAAAGAGAGGGAGAGAGTATGAGAGATATATAGAAAGAGATAGAGAGAATTAGGAAGAGGGAGAAAGGAATGGAGAAAGATAGAGGGATAGAGAGAAGGGGAGAGAGAGGGAGAGGGAGGGGAGAGAAAAAGAAGAAGATGGAGAGATATTTAGAGTTTTGGAGTAATAGAGTGAGAGAGATTGAGAGATAAATTTAGAAAGAGTGGAGTAAGAGTGGGAGAGATAGAGAGAAAAAGATAGCTAGATGCAGATGAGAGAGAGGAGAATAAAGAGTGAGAGAAATAAGGAGGGAGTGAAGAAGACAAAGGGAAGAGAAACATAAAAAGATAGAAAGAGAAAAGCAGAGAAGGAGGGAGAGTGAGAGAAGAAGAGCAAGGGAAAAGAGAGAGAGGAAAAGGACAAGAATAAGACTTAGAGAGCTAGAGGAGAGAGGGAGGGTGAGAAAGATGGAGAGGATATAAATAAGGAAAAGAAAGGATGGGGGAGAGGCAGAGAGTGCAAAATTGAAGGGAGAAAGGGTTATGGAGAGTGGGAGTGAAAGATCGAGAAAGACAGTCAGAGTCAGTGAGAGAGGAAAAGAAGGAGCGAAGAAGAGAGACAAAGAGAGAGTGTAAGCATAAAAAGGAGAGAGAACAGTAAGCAAGAGAAGGGAGAGGGAAAAGGAGAAAGGGAGGAAGAGAGTTAGATTGAGAGAGGGAGGGAGGGCAAATTATAAAATGGAGAGAAGACGGTGAGCCGACTAGGGATAGAGAGAAAGAAAGTAAAAGAGAAAGAGAAATGAGAGATAGAAAAGTGCTAGTGAGTGAATATGAGTGATAGTGAGGGAGCGACCAAGGGAGAAGAGAGAGAAGGAAATTAAGTAGGAGGGAGGGATGAGAGAGAAAGAGAGAGAATGGAGAGGAAGGCTGAGATAGATACAGAATGTGTGTGTGAGAGAGAGGAGAGAAAGAGATAAAGAAAGATTGCATAGAGGTTGAAAGAGAAAGGAAAGGTGGATGGGAGAATGAGAGAGTATAGAGAGAAAGAGAGAGAAAGAGAGATCAAGAGAGAGAGGGTGAGGAGATTTAGAGAGTGAGAAGAGAGTGTGTGTGAGGACAAGAGTGATATTATAGAATGAGAGGGCATGAGAGAACGAGAGGGAGATATAGATGAAGATAAAGTGAGGGGGAGAGGGAAGAGGGGAGATTGAGATTGTGAGTGCAAGCAAAAGATTGCAGGTGAGAGCAAGGGTGAGACAAAGCAAGCAAGAAAGAAGGAGGGAGGAGAGAGATATTAGGGATAAAAGGGAAGAAGGCAAGAGGAGAGATACAAAGAGAGAGGGAGAGAGAAGGAGGGACAGAGAGAATCAGATAAGAGGGAAAGAAAGAGGGAGAGTGTGTTTTAGAAAGAGGGAGAGCTCAAAAAAGAGTGAGCAAAAGGATGGATTAAATGAGAGAATATATAAAGAGAGAGTGAGAAAAAAGTGATGAGAGAGAGAGGGGGAGAGAGAGTGAGAAAGAGAAGGAGAGTTAAAAAGGATAAGATGGCAGGAGAGAGATGGAGGGAGTGAAGGAGAGATAGAAGGCATGATTGAGGGAATAGGAGAGAGAAGGATAGAGATAGAACATAAGAAAAGAGAGAAAGGGAGAAATGGGGAGGCTAGGAGAGGTTGAGAGAGAAGAAGAGAGAGAGAACATAAGAAAAGAGAGAGAGGGAGAAATGGGGAGGCTAAGAGATGTTGAGAGAGAAGAAGAGAGAGACATATAGATGAGAGATAGACCAAGGGATTGAGAGCAAGAAAGGGGGTAAGAGAGATAGAGATTGATGGGAGTGCTAGAGAAAGAGCGAAGATAGTGGCAAACAAGAGTGTGCGATAATGAAAGCGAAAGAAGAAAAGTTAAAGATAAAGTGACAAAAGGGCGACAGAAAGTGAGGGGTGAAAGAAGGATAGAAGGGGAATAAGATTGAGTGAGAAAGAGAGAGAAAAGGAGGAAGAGAGGAAGGAAAGGAGGGAGAGAAGAAGAGGGAGAGATAATAAAGTTGGTAGAAGTGCTACAGGGAGGAAGAGAAAGGGGATGGGAGAGAGAGAGGGTGGAAGAGAGAGTGGGTGGGAGGGGAAGAGGGATAGGGAGTAGGGGGAAGAGAGAGTGAGTGGGAGAATTGAGCAAGCGAAGAAGGGGGAGGTGGGCAAGAGTTAGATAGAGAGAGTGGGAAAGAGAGAGAGAGAAGAGGAAGCATTAGAATAAAGAGAGAGCATGCATGTGTAAGAATGAAATAGAGAGAGATGAAGGGAGGGAGAGACATAGAACATGAGAGAGAGAATATGACAAAGAGAATAGTAGAGAGGGAGAGAGTCAGAATGAGAGAGATAGACCAAGGAAGAAAGAGAGAGCAGGAGAGATTAGAAAAGAGGGAGGAAGAGAAAGGAGAGAGAGAGATGAAAAAAATCAAGAGAAAGTAAGACAGAGAGCGAAATCAAAGGAAAATATTAGAGAGCACTGATGTAGAAAATGAAAGAGAGAGTGAGAGTGAGAGAAAGGAAAAGAGAACAAAAATGAGAAGATAAGAAAATGTAAGAGAAGAGGGAGGGTGGGAGAGGGATAGAGAGATAAAGAGAGAAAGAAAGAAGAGAGAGCTAGTGAGGGCGGAAGAGAGTGATGAAAGGCATGCGAGATATAGGGTGAGTATAGGGTGAGATAGTGGGGAAAAAGTGCAAAAGGAAGAGCAATAGTGAGAGAGGTGGAGAGAGAGAGAGAGAAAGAATAGAGAGAATTCAAAATAGTGGGAGAGAGGGAGAGAGAGGGACAGAAAGAGTGAGAGACAGATAGAAGAGTGAGATACCCTCCCTTTCTCTATTTAACCATCTCGATACTCTCTCATTCTTTCTTCTGCTCTCTCTCACTTCCCTTCTTCCCTCTCCTTCTCTCTTTCACTCAATTTCTTCCTCTCTCACTCACTCACTCACTCTTGCTCTTTCTTTTGCTCTTTCTTCCCTTAGTCTTTTCTCTCTCTGTATTTCTCTCATTCTCTCTCTTATTGTTGCTCCCTCCCTCTCTTATATTTCTCGCCCCCTCTATCTCTCTCTATTTATCATTCTCATGCTCTCTTTTCTATCACTCTTACCTCCCTCTCTTTGCTTATTCTTTCTCTTGTTTTATTGCTCACTCTCTTTTTCTTACCTTTCACTTTATTTTTGTAGAAATAGTGAGAGAGAAGAGAGAGGAAGTGAGAGGGAGGTAAAGCTAGTGGGAGAGTGAGAAAGTTAGGGAGAAAGAGATATGAAGTTAAGGAGGGAGAGACAGAGAGGAATGGTGTGAGAGAAAGAAAGAGAAGGGAGGGAGAGTGAGTAATGTTGAGGGGGAGAGGGGGAGAGAATGAGAATAGAGAGAAGAGAGGTAGATCAAGAGTGATAGAGAGTGGGAGGAGTGGAAGAGAAAGACAAAACAATTAAGGGAGAGAGAAAGAGAGCGAGGAAAGATGGAGGAGCGAGCGGGGGAAAGAGAGCGAGAGGAGCAAGAGACAACAATAGGGAAGAGAGGGTGAGAGAATGGGATAGCGAATAAGTACGGGAGTGAAGATAGAGAGAGAGTGAGAATACGAAAGATATGAGCAAAATAAAGAGATTGATAGAGAGAATTAAGATAGCGAGAGAAGAGAGAGTAAGAGAGCCGAGGGGGGGAAAAAGAAAGGGCAATGGGAGAAAATGCTGACGGGAGTGATAGTAAGATAATTAAAGAAGGATATAGAGAGAAACAAAGATGAAGAGAGGGAGTGAGGCAGGAAGAGAGCAATAGTGAGAGAGGAAGGGAGTGATCGAGTGAGTGAAAAAGAGAACATGAAAGGGGACAAGAGAGAGAATAAAGATAGAGAAGAGAAAGAATAGGGATGGAGAAAATTAGTGAGATTGGAACAGAGAGGAATAAATAGCAAGAGAAATATAGCAAAAATAGGATTGAGAGGGAGAGGGATAAAGAGATATTGAGAGAGAGAGAGAGAGAAAGAGAGCGAAAAAAAGTAGAGAAAGTTAAAGAAATAGTGGAGAGAAAGTAAGAACAAGGTTAAGGGAGCATGAAAGAGAGAGAGATCGATAGCAGAAGCTATTGTGTGATGGATAAAGTTAGAGCACGAGACAAATCAAGAGTAAAATGGGAGTAGAGACTGTGGGAGGGAAGGGGAGAGAGAAATATGAACAATATATAGGGAAGTAAAAGAGAAATTTTGGGTGAGGACAAGAGACAGAGAGAGGACCATAAAGTAGAGATCTTAAGAGAGAGAGGAAGGGAGGGAAAAAATGAGGGAGAGAGAATATAGGGAGTAGATGGAGAGAGTCAGAAGAAAGTGAGATAGAGAGAGTGAGAGGGAGATAGAATGTAAGGATGACCAAGAAAGGAATAGAAAAAAGGGCTCGGTAAAAATATAAAAAATTTGTAAAGTAAATATGGGAGAGGTATCCAACTAAAGGGAGGGAGAGTAAGTGAGTGACAAAGCAAGTGTGTTTGTGTGTGTGAGAGAGAGAGAGCGAGGAAGTGAGATAGATATATAATGAGTGACCGAGAGTGCAGGGGGAAAGATTAACGCTTGTAGTGTGAGAGAGATGAAGATAATGAGAGAGAGAGACGAAAGAAGAGAGAGTAGGAAAAGAGAAAGGGAGATGTAGGGAGATAGGAAGAGGGATAGAGCAAGAAAGAGAGAGAGATAGTGAGAGGGAGGAAAAAGAGAGGGTTGAGAGAGAAAAAGAGAGATAAAGTAACTAAGAAAGAAAGATTGAGAGAATGAGGGATATAGGGGAGGGAGAGTTACAGTGAACAATAGAGGGAGAGGGAGAGAGAGTTAAAGTGAGGAAGAGAGAGGAAGATACAAACGAATGGGTAAAGATAGGAAGAGAGAAAGAGAGATTTAAAGAAAGGGGTGGAGGGGAAGAAAGAGAAGAATGATTAAAGATAATTCTTGAGAGGTTTTGGAGGTATGCATGGAGTTAGAGTGGGGTAGGGATAAAGAGATAGAGAAAGATAGAGAAAGAGGGAGTGGGAGGGAGTGGGTGGGAGTAGGGAGAGAGATAGAGCAACCATACTAATGGTAGACCTTCATTAAATTAAAAAAATAAAATTAGGAAGAAGAGGACAGAGTGCGAGAGAGAGGTCAGAAGATGGAGAGAATGAGAGAGAGTATAAGAGAGATAGAGAAATAGGGAGACAGAGATAGAGATGGAAAAGGAGGGAGAGAAAAGATGAAGCAGGAGAATAGATTGACAAACCTAGAGTCAAACCTAGAGTGAGAAAAAGTGAGAAAAAAATAGAGGAGATGAAGGGAGAGAGGTATAAAGTAAAAGAGAGAAAGTGATATAGAGACAAAGAGTAAAAGGGAGAGGCAAGTTGAGTGCGAGAAGAAGTGAGAGCATGAGAGAGAGGGGGGAGAGAGAGAGGGGGAGAGAGAGAGCAAGAGAAAGTGATAAAGAGTAGAGAAAAAAAGCAAAAGAGAAGGTAGAGGAGAAAAGATGTAGAAAATGAAAGAGATAAAATAGAAGTAAGAGCAAAAAATGAGAAGATAGAGAATCGAGAGTATGAGAATAGGAGAGGAGCCGTAAGAGAGGGAGACAATTATAAAGAGAGAAAAAGAAGAGAGAGAGCGAGTGAGGGAGCAAGAGAGAGGAAAGGCATGGAAGAGAGAGGGAGGGTGAGTGAGATAAATAGAGAGAGAGAGAATGTGAGAGAGTGAGAGTGAGGGAGGGAAGGAGGGTGGGAGGGTAAGTGAGAAAGTGTGAGAGAAGATATAAAAAGCAAGAAGAGAGTGAGTTTGAGAAGCAAGAGATCAAGAGAGAAAAAGAGATGGAGAGAGAGAAAATATATAGAGAAAGGAAAGCTAGAGAGATGGAGAGAGAGCAAAGAGATAGAGAAGGAAAGAGAGAGCAAGCAAGAGAGAGAAAAATAACAACAAAGAGAATAGAGAAAAGAGAGTAAAAGAGGGGGAGTAAGAGGGGAGAGAGGGATGGAGTGAGAGGAAGACAAGGATGGAGGAAGAAAGAGCGAAAAAAATAGATATATCAAGAAATATTGTGACAAAGATGTATAGAGAGATCAAGGGATAGAGAGAAGTATGAGAGGGTGGAAGAGAGATTGGAGAGGAATTGGGAGAGGGAGGGAGTGAGGGAAGGAGGGATAGAAGGAGGCAAAGAGAGAAGGAGATAGAGAGGAAGTGAGCGAGAGTGAGATAGTGAAGTGAGAGGGGGAATGAGAGAGAAAGAATGGAAGAAAAAGAGAGGAAGAAAGACAGAGGGATCAGGAGAGAGAGTGGAGTGAGAGAAAGATAGGAAGAGTAAGAGAGATGTAAGGCGAGACAAAGAGAGAAAGAAATAGAAGAAATTGAGGGAGGGAGAGGGCATGTGTTTGAGAGAGAGAGAGAGAGGTAGAGGGAGGAAAGAGAGCAAGCAAGAGGGTGGGAGAGAAAAAGAAATAGAATGGGTTGTGAAAAAATGAGAGAGAGAGATAAAGTGCAAGAGAGATAACATGGATGAGAGAGAGGGAGAGAGAGGGAGAGGGAAAGAGAGAAAGATTGAGAATGCAAAGGAGAGAAAGTGAGAGTGATGGATATATAAATAAACAAAGAAGGAGAGAGAGAAAGAGAAAATGATTATGAGGTACAGAAAGTGAGAGACAGTAAGAAGGAGGGAGAGAAAGATATATAAGTATACAAAGAGGGAGAAAGAGGGAGAGAGAGAGAGAAAGTGAGAGGGGGTGGAAGGGAGAGAGAGAAATAGATAGAGAGAAAGAGGGAGAAAAAAAGAAGAGTGCGAGAGAAGAGAGCAAAGAGGGAGAGATGGAAGGCATGAGTGAGACGAAGGGGAAATAGGAGGGAGAGAGAGTGACAGAGGTAGATTGAGAGAGTTGAAAGGTAGAGAGGGAGATAGTAAATAAGGATGGAGATTAAGTAAGAAAATGATCGAGAGATAGAATAGAGAGAATGAGAAGAAAGAGAAGAGACATGCCATGTGAGAAAAGATATATGGATGAGAGAGAGAGAGAGAAAGAAAGAGAGTGAGAGCAAGAAGCAGTAAGAGAGCATGATATTGAAGAGAGAACAACATAAGTAAGAGAAGGTAGAATGATAAATAAGAGAGTGGAGAGACAATTAAATTATGAGATAATGTAAAAAAGGGAGAGAGATAACGTGAGGAGATAAAGAGGGATAGAGGTGAAGAAAGTGAGGGAGAGAGAGAAGAGAGGGATAGGGAAATAGAGGAAGAGATGAAAAGAGTAAGCTAGGGTTGGAGAGAAGAAAAGAAAGAGAGAAGGAGAGAAAGAGAGAAAGAGAGAGAGAGAGAGAGAAAATGAGTAGGAGAGGTAGGGTGAGGAGGAGAGAGTGGGTGGAGGAAGGAGAGGGAGAAGGAGGGATAAATAGTGAAAGAGAGAATTGAATGACTAAGAGAGAGGGTAAGAGTGTGGGAGGCAGAGTGAGAGAAAATAAAGAGAGGGAGGGAGGGATAGACAGAGAAAGTAGAGAGAGAAGAATGAGAGGGAGGGAAGGGGAGATTGAGAGAAAGTGTGAGAAGGAGGGAGGGAGGAGAGTGATTGGGAAGAAGGAGAAGGGGTGCGAGAGAGGTCGAAAGATAGAGAAATGAGAGAGAGTACAAGAGAGAGAGAAATAGGGAGACAAAGAGAGAGATGGAGAAGGAGGGAGAGAAAAATGAAGCAGGAGAATTGATTGATAAACCTATATTGAGAAAAAAATAGAGAGAGATGAAGGGAGAGAGGTATAAACTAAAAGAGAGAAAGTGATAGAGAGAGGGAGAGTAAAAGTGAGAGGTAAGCTGAGTGAGAGAAAGAAGTGAGAGCATGAGAGAGAGAGGGGAAAAGATTGAGAGAGAGAGTGAGAAAAAAGAGAGCATGAGAGAGTGATAAAGAATAGAGAGAGAAAAAGCAAAAGAGAAGGTTGAGGAGAAAAGATGTAGAAAATGAAAGAGATAAAATAGAAGTAAGAGCGAAAAAGGAGAAGATAGAGAATAGAGAGTATGAGAAAGAGAGAGGAGGCATAAGAGAGGGAGATAATTAAAGAGAGAGAAAAAGAAGAGAGAGAAAGCAAGAGAGAGGAAAGGCATGGAAGAGAGAGGGAGGGTGAGGGAGATAAAAGGCATGGAAGAGAGAGGGAGGGTGAGTGAGATAAATAGAGAGAGAGAGAAAGTGAGAGAGTGAGAGTGAGGGAGGGAGAAAGGGAAGGAGGGTGGGAGGCTAAGTGAGAAAGTGTGAGAGAAGATATAAAAAGTAAGAAGAGAGTGAGTTTGAGAAGCAAGAGATCAAGAGAGAAAGAGTTGGTGAGAGGGAAAAGATATAGAGAAAGGGAAGCAAGAGATATGGAGAGAGAGCAAAGAGATAGAGAAGGAAAGAGAGAGAAACCAAAAGAGAGAAAAATAATAAGAAAGAGAATAGAGAAAAGAGAGTAAAAGAGGTGGGGTAAGAGGGGAGAGAGAAGGATGGAGTGAGAGGGTGAGAGAAAGAAGAGAGAGAGTGAACAAGGGAGCAAGAGAGATAAGAAAGAAGTGAGTGAGAGGATCAGAGAGAGTGTAAGAGAGAAAGAATGAAAGTAATATGAAGAAAGGGAAAAACATAAAGGGAGAGTGAGATTGAGGTGCGGAGTGGGAGAGAGAGAGAGTGGTAGAAAGAGGGAGAGAGAGCATGTGGGAGAGAGAGAACGAGTATCAGAGAGGAGGAAAGACATGGAGAGAGAGCAAGGGGAAGGGAAGAGAGCGAGAAAGACTAGATATAACTAGATAGGGATAGAGAGAAATAACATGAGCAAGGGAATGAGAGAGATATAGAGAGAGCAAGAGTGAGGGAGAGAGATACTAAGTATTGGGGGAGGTAAGAAAATAGGAATGAAAGAGGGGGATTGGAGGAGATTGATAGAGAAAGCATGGAAGAGATAAAGCTAGAGAGATGTAGAGAGTAAATAAGAGAGATAGATATAATAAGAGAAAAAGAAAGAGATGGAGGGATAGCGAGTGAAAGAGAGAGCGTGAAAGAATGGATAAAGTGAGAGGGAGGAAGGGAAGGAGAGTAATAGAGTGGGATAGAGAGTGATTATAGAGAAGATACAGAGAGGAGAGAGCAGAGAGAGGGAGTGATGGAGGGAGGGAGGTATAATTGAGAGAGAGAGAGAGAGAGCAGATATATAAGAGTGAGATAGAGGGAAATGGAGAATAAGAGGTGGCGGGAAGGGAAGAGGAAGAGTGTGAGAAAGTGGGAGAGAATGAGAAGGAAAGAGGGAGGACAAAAAATTTGGAGGAATGGGGGAGGAGGTCCAAAGAGTGAGGGAGATAAAGAGAATGTAGAAAAAAGAGAGCGTTATGGAAGAAAAGAGATAGAGAGTAGGAAGGGATGGATGAGGGAATGTTAAAGAGGGAAAGGAAAAGGATAGAGAAGAGAAAGCAGGAGAGTGGGAGGTGGATACCGATAGAAAGAGAGAACAATAAGAGAGAGTAAGAAAAGAAGAGTGAAAAAATATAAATGCATGGAGAGAGCAACAGGATAGAGAAGGAATTAGAGCAAGCAAGATAGGGTAAAGAGAATAGAGAGAAAAGAGAGTGACAAAGAGAGAACGAGAGAGGGAGGAGAGATAGAGAGAGCGTAGGTCAAAGACAGAGTGATTGATATAAAGGGGAAGAGAGGGGAGTGTGAGGGAAAGAGA
>NW_018252421.1:10422-11212 GCF_001263595.1 Phalaenopsis equestris
AATAGAGGAAAGATATGTAAGAGGGAGGCGTGAGATAGTGGGAGAAGGAGGGAGGGTAGAAAGAAAGGGAGAAGAGAGAAAGAATGAATGAAAAGAGAGGAGGGAGAGAGAGAACGATATAGAGATAGAAAGAATGAGATAGATAGAGTGAGAGAGAGAGAGTCAGAGAAAGTGAGAGAGTGAGAGTGAAGAAGGGAGAGAAGGAAAGTGAGAGGGTAAGAGAGAGAATGGGAGAGAGTATAAGAGCAATAGAAGGAGAGAGGGAGAGAGAGTTAGAAAAAGAATGAACAGAGTAAGCTAGAGAAGAAAGAGATCAAGGGAAAGATAGAGAGAAACGGAGCACAAGAGATATAGTGAGAGAGCAAAGAGATAGTGAAGGAAATATAGAGCAAGCAAGGGTAAGAAGGATAATAAGAAAGGGAGAAGAAAAAAATGAGTAAGAGAGAAGGCGAGAGATTGGAGAGAGAGCGTGAAAGAGAGTGGGAGAGAAAGCATGAGAGAGGGAGTCATAGAGCGATAGAAAGAGAGAGCTAGATGAGAGAGTAAGTAACGAAGAGTGATAGAATAGAAAAAGATAGAAATAGCAAAGAGATACAGATGGAAAGAGAGTGAATGAATGAATGAAGAGTGAGTGAGAGAGAGAGAGAGAGGGAGAGAGATTGTTGAGTGAGAAAGAAAGTGAGAAAGTGAGAGAGTGAGGGAGTGAGTGTGAGGGAGGGAGAAAGGGAAGGAGGGTGGGAAGGTAAGAGATAGAGTGGGAGAGAGGATAGAGAACAAGAGATAGAGATAG
>NW_018252421.1:11386-12996 GCF_001263595.1 Phalaenopsis equestris
TGAGAAGAGAAAGTGAGAAAAGATGAGTGAAAGATAGCAAGCTTTTCCATCTTCTCTTTCTAGTTATCTCTCTGTTGCTTGCTCTCATTCCTTCTCTTTCCTTTCGTTCTCTCTATTGCTTGCTCTTGTACCTCTCTCTCCCACTTAAACTCTCATTCCCTCTCTCCTTCCATCTTTCTTTGAATCATTCTTTTGTGCTCTTTTCTACTTCCCTCCCTCTCAATCTCAATTTCTTGTTCCCTCCCCCTCTTTCATTCCATTCATTCCTCCTTCCCCATCCCTTCCTCTATCTCTTCAATCTTGTTTCTCTTTCGCTCAATGCCCCCTCATTTTCTTTCTCTTTCCCCCTTTCTCTCCTTCTTTCTCTTCGTAGTCCCTCCTTCCCTCACTCCTTCTCTATTCACTCTCTTCTTTCAATCTTTTCTCTCATTCTCTCTCTCACACTCGCTACTCTATTTTTTCACTCGCTTATTTCTATCTCACTCTCTCACTCTCTCTCTCCATGTCTCCCTCCCCCTCTTCGGCTCTATTCTCTCTCTTTCTTTCTAAATATATATGCATCCTTCCCTTATTATTTTTCTGACCCTCCTTTCTCTACCTTGTTTTCTCTCTTCTATCTCACATAATATTCTCTCGCTCTCTCTTTTCTCTCTCTCACTTTTTTTGTCTCCTACTCTTCCAATCTCTTTTTCTCCCTCTCTTGCTACCTCTGAGGGAGAGCAAGTGACAGAAAAAGAGCAATGAAATTAGAGAAAGAGAGATAGAGAGACAAGAGAAGAAGAAATAAGATGGTTGAGAGGGAAATTGGAGAGAAAGAAAGAATGAGAAAAAAAAAGGAGAGAAAGAAAGAGAGAAAATGTATGAGAGATGATAGGGAGAGTAGAGAAGGGAGGGAGAGGGAAATTGGGAGAGGAAAGGAGATAGGGAGGAGGAGAAAAAGGAACGCAGGGAGGGAGCGTTTGAGGATTAGAATGAGGGAGAGATAGAGAAAAAGACAGAGAGTGAAAAAGAGGGCATGAAAGAGAGAGATTGGAATAGAGAAAAAGTGAGTAACAGAGAGTGAGATAGTCATAGAGTGAGAAAGAAAGAAGATAGAGTGAGAGATAAGATAAGAGAGGTAAGAAGAGAAAGACAAAGATTGAGTAAGATTAAGAGATAATGGATGTGAAGGAGTGAGGGAGAATGAGACAAAGAGAGTGGGATTGAGGGAGGGAGGGAGGTAGGAAAGATAGAGAGATGAAAGAAAGAGAAAGGGGCAGAGGAAGAGTGAGTGAGATAGAGGGAGACAGGGAAGATAGAGAGATGAAAGAAAGAGAGAGGGATAGAGGAAAAGTGAGAGAGAGCTAGAGGGAGAGAATGAGAGATGGAAAGAGAAGAGAGGAAGAGAAGGAGAGAGAGTGTTATAGAATTGAGAGAGAGCAAGATAGATAGAGAGAGTAAAGAGAATAAAGAGAGTAGATGAAAGGAGGTAGAGGGAAATAAAACGAGGAAGGAGGATAAGGAGGAGGAGAAAGAGGGATGTAAGATGGGAGTGTTTGAGGGTTGGAATGGAAGAGAGATATGGAGAAGTGGAAAAGAGAGCAAGCGAGTGAGAGAGCAAGTGAGAGTGA
>NW_018252421.1:15699-16567 GCF_001263595.1 Phalaenopsis equestris
GGGAGAAGAGAGAAAGAATGAATGAAAAGAGAGGAGGGAGAGAGAGAACGATATAGAGATAGAAAGAATGAGATAGATAGAGTGAGAGAGAGAGAGTCAGAGAAAGTGAGAGAGTGAGAGTGAAGAAGGGAGAGAAGGAAAGTGAGAGGGTAAGAGAGAGAATGGGAGAGAGTATAAGAGCAATAGAAGGAGAGAGGGAGAGAGAGTTAGAAAAAGAATGAACAGAGTAAGCTAGAGAAGAAAGAGATCAAGGGAAAGATAGAGAGAAACGGAGCACAAGAGATATAGTGAGAGAGCAAAGAGATAGTGAAGGAAATATAGAGCAAGCAAGGGTAAGAAGGATAATAAGAAAGGGAGAAGAAAAAAATGAGTAAGAGAGAAGGCGAGAGATTGGAGAGAGAGCGTGAAAGAGAGTGGGAGAGAAAGCATGAGAGAGGGAGTCATAGAGCGATAGAAAGAGAGAGCTAGATGAGAGAGTAAGTAACGAAGAGTGATAGAATAGAAAAAGATAGAAATAGCAAAGAGATACAGATGGAAAGAGAGTGAATGAATGAATGAAGAGTGAGTGAGAGAGAGAGAGAGAGGGAGAGAGATTGTTGAGTGAGAAAGAAAGTGAGAAAGTGAGAGAGTGAGGGAGTGAGTGTGAGGGAGGGAGAAAGGGAAGGAGGGTGGGAAGGTAAGAGATAGAGTGGGAGAGAGGATAGAGAACAAGAGATAGAGATAGGGAGAGAAATTTAGAATGAGAAAGAAGAGATCTAATTAGAGAAAAAAGAGATCGAGAGATAGATAGAGAGAAAGGGGAAGCGAGAGAGGTGGGGAGGGGGCAAAAGGAGAGAGAGGAAAAGAGAGAGAAAGAGAAGAGAGAAAA
>NW_018252421.1:16950-31832 GCF_001263595.1 Phalaenopsis equestris
TCTATCTCTTCAATCTTGTTTCTCTTTCGCTCAATCCCCCCTCATTTTCTTTCTCTTTCCCCCTTTCTCTCCTTCTTTCTCTTCGTAGTCCCTCCTTCCCTCACTCCTTCTCTATTCACTCTCTTCTTTCAATCTTTTCTCTCATTCTCTCTCTCACACTCGCTACTCTATTTTTTCACTCGCTTATTTCTATCTCACTCTCTCACTCTCTCTCTCCATGTCTCCCTCCCCCTCTTCTGCTCTATTCTCTCTCTTTCTTTCTAAATATATATGCATCCTTCCCTTATTATTTTTCTGACCCTCCTTTCTCTACCTTGTTTTCTCTCTTCTATCTCACATAATATTCTCTCGCTCTCTCTTTTCTCTCTCTCACTTTTTTTGTCTCCTACTCTTCCAATCTCTTTTTCTCCCTCTCTTGCTACCTCTGAGGGAGAGCAAGTGACAGAAAAAGAGCAATGAAATTAGAGAAAGAGAGATAGAGAGACAAGAGAAGAAGAAATAAGATGGTTGAGAGGGAAATTGGAGAGAAAGAAAGAATGAGAAAAAAAAAGGAGAGAAAGAAAGAGAGAAAATGTATGAGAGATGATAGGGAGAGTAGAGAAGGGAGGGAGAGGGAAATTGGGAGAGGAAAGGAGATAGGGAGGAGGAGAAAAAGGAACGCAGGGAGGGAGCGTTTGAGGATTAGAATGAGGGAGAGATAGAGAAAAAGACAGAGAGTGAAAAAGAGGGCATGAAAGAGAGAGATTGGAATAGAGAAAAAGTGAGTAACAGAGAGTGAGATAGTCATAGAGTGAGAAAGAAAGAAGATAGAGTGAGAGATAAGATAAGAGAGGTAAGAAGAGAAAGACAAAGATTGAGTAAGATTAAGAGATAATGGATGTGAAGGAGTGAGGGAGAATGAGACAAAGAGAGTGGGATTGAGGGAGGGAGGGAGGTAGGAAAGATAGAGAGATGAAAGAAAGAGAAAGGGGCAGAGGAAGAGTGAGTGAGATAGAGGGAGACAGGGAAGATAGAGAGATGAAAGAAAGAGAGAGTGATAGAGGAAGAGTGAGAGAGAGCTAGAGGGAGAGAATGAGAGATGGAAAGAGAAGAGAGGAAGAGAAGGAGAGAGAGTGTTATAGAATTGAGAGAGAGCAAGATAGATAGAGAGAGTAAAGAGAATAAAGAGAGTAGATGAAAGGAGGTAGAGGGAAATAAAAAGAGGAAGGAGGATAAGGAGGGGGAGAAAGAGGGATGTAAGATTGGAGTTTTTGAGGGTTGGAATAGAAGAGAGATATGGAGAAGTGGAAAAGAGAGCAAGCGAGTGAGAGAGCAAGTGAGAGTGAGTGAGAGAGTTGACAGGGAATGAGAGCAAGTAGATAGAGTAAGAAAAAGAGGGTTAGGTAAAAATATTTATCACCTTCTTTCTCCCTCCTCCTCTATTTTTTTTCTCTTTCACTCCCTTCCCCTCCTTCCCTCTCACCCCTTCTCTCTTAATCACTTCCTCTTTTATCTACTCTCATCTATCTCTCATTATTTCTCTCATTCTCTCTATTTTTACCTCACTCATTTTGATATTAATCTTTCTCTCCCTCTCTACTCATTCTTGCTTGCTCTTTATCTCTCTATCTTTCTCTTTCCCCTTCTCTCTAGCTCCCACTCTACCTCTTACTATCTCTCTTTTGCCCTCCATATTTATCTTACTCCCTCTATCCATTTTGCCCACTTCTTCTTTCACTCTCCTCTCTCTTTAACTTATCCTCTCTCCGACCTTACTCTTTCCATCTTCCTAGCTTTCTCTCACACCTCCTTGTTAACTCTCTTACGCCCACTCCCACTCACTTGTCCTTTCCCTATTTCTATCTCATTCTCTCTCTCCCACCTTGTTTGTTGTCTTTCTTGCTCTTTTACTCACACTTATTATTTCCCTCCCTCTCACTCTTCATTCTCTTTTGCTCCCTCTTCCCTTACTTTCTCTTGCCTCTATAGTTTTCTCTTCCTCTCTATCTAACTCTCTCCCCTCTCTCCAACTATCTCTACCTAATTCATCTCTCACACAGTCTCTCCACATCCTCCTTGTCTCTATCTCTTATTATCTCCCTCTCTCCTCTCTCCCTCTCTCATTATCTCCCTCTCTCCTCTTTCTTGCTTGCTCTCTATCTCTCTAGCTCCCGTTTTGCCTCACTTGCTCTCACTCCCACCCCACCTCTTACTATCTCTCCCCCCTCCACATTTATCTTACTCCCTTTTTTCTTTTTCCCCTCTTCTTTCACTCTTCTCTCTCTCTTTCTTGCCTCAACTCTATCTATCTATCTCCCTCTCTCTCATAATCACTCCCTCTATCTCACACACCGTTTTTTCTCTCTTTCTCACACTGTCTTCTCTTTATCTCAATCTCTATCCCTTGCTATTACACTTATTATTTCTCCCTCTATCTCTCTCTTGCTCTCTCTCGCCTCTCTCTTCTCTTTCACCTCTCTCTTTTTGGCGTCTCTCTATCCATCCATCCCTTTATTTCTCTTCTATTTATCACATCTACATCTCTTTTTTTGCTCTTTTTTATCTCCTTTTCTCCTCCATCTGTCAGCCTCTCTCTCCTTATCTCATTCCATATATTTTTGCCTCCCTCTCTTTCTCTCTTCTCTCTCTCTCCTATCACTCACACATTTATCTCTCTCAATCTCTCATTATCACTCTCTCTGCCTTCCTCTATCGCTCTTTCTCTAGCTCTTCTCTTTCTGTCCTTCTCTTTTTCTGTTATTCTCTTAATATATATCTCTCTCTCCCACTCTAACTTTCTCAAGCTATCTTATTCTTGAAATATCTCACATACTCTCTCTCTTCCACATATATTATTCTATTTTTACCTAACCCTCATTCACTCATCTCATTATCTCTTCCTTTTCTTGCTTTATTTCTCCCTCCCCCGCGATTCCCCATCTCTCTCGTCTCATTCTTCCGTTCTATCTGTTCTCACTTCTCTCTTTCTCTTCATTCTTTTTACTTGCTCTGTCTATTTCCCCTCTTTTTCCCTCTAACCTCTAATCTATTTCTCTCAATCTCTCTCTCTCTCTCTTTCTCTTTTCTCTCTCTACCTCCCTCACTCTCTCCCTCATCTTGCTCTCTCGCCCTCTCATTCTAGCACTCACACTCTCCATTTATACCCTTCATCCTCCCTTTCTGCCCTAGCTCTCAACCTCTTTCCATCCATCTCTTTTCTCGCTTCACTGTTTATTTAATTTTTTTTATTTTCTTATCTTGCCTCTCTCTCTCATTTACTCTGTCACTCCTCTCTCATTCTCGTACTCTCCCTTCCTCCCTCACTTTCACTCTCTTCTCTCTTTCTCCTCTCTCTATCTTTTCTCTTAGTCTTTTCTCTATATTCTCTCACTCTCTTTCCTCACTTTTTCTTTTCTCTTACTCACTTAATCTCACTCCATCTCTTTTGTCCTCTTTCTCATTATCCCTTGACTGTCTGCTCTCTCCCTCTCTCTCATTCTCTAGTGCCCTTCTGCTCTCTCTCTCTCTCTCTTTGACTCTCATTTTTAAAACTATATGTCCTTCATGCTTTCTCTCTCACTCTTTCTCTTACTCTCGCTCTCTCTCTTATCTCTTTCTCTCTTTTACACACTCTTGTCCTCTGTCCTTCTCTCCCTCCCCTGAATATCTTGCTCATCCACTCTCTCTCACACATTCTCTCTTGTTTTATCTTCCCTCACTCTAAAATCTTGCCATATTTTTCTATCACTCTCTCTTTTCCTCTTTCAATCCATCTCTCTTCAATCTCTCTCACTCCTTCCCTCTATCTATCTCTTTCTTACTCTCTTTCTCTCTCTCTCAATATGTCTCTCTCTCTCTCTTGCTCTTTTCTCTCTCTACCTCCCTCACTCTCTCCCTCATCTTACTCTCTCTCCCTCTCATTCTAGCACTCACACTCTCCATTTATACCCTTCATCCTTCCTTTCTGCCCTAGCTCTCAACCTCTTTTCATCCATCTCTCTTCTCGCTTCACTGTTTATTTAATTTTTTTTATTTTTCTATCTTTCCTCCCTCTCTCATTTACTCTATCACTCCTCTCTCATTCTCGTACTCTCCCTTCCTCCCTCACTCTCACTCTCTTCTCTCTTTCTCCTCTCTTTATCTTTTCTCTCAGTCTTTTCTCTATAATCTCTCACTCTCTTTCTTCAATTTTTCTACCATTATCTCTTTTTATCTTTCTCTCTCACTCTCTCACTTTTTATTTCATCTCTCTTTCTCTCTCTCTCTCGCACTCTCTTTTGTCAGTCTCCCTTCTCTTTCCTTACTCATTATTTCTCTCCCTCTATCCATCACTCTCTTCGTCGTTCTCTCTCCTTACATTTCTCTTTTAGTCTCCCTCTCAGTACCATTCTCTCTACCCCTTTTCTTTCTCATTATTTCTCACTTGCACTCACTCTTCTCTCTTGATCCATCCCTCCCTCCTTTCACTTGTTCCCTTCCTTTCTCTCCCCGCCCTCCCTCTTTTACACTCTCTCTCGCTTCATCTCTCTAGCTCTCTTTTGCCTTAAACTCCTTTCCCTCTATTCTCTCTTGCTCTCTCTCTTGCATTCTTGTTCCCTCCATTTGTTAAATTTCACTCATATTCCCTCTCTCTTTCTCACTATTGTTCTCACTCTTGCACTCTCTATCAATTACTCTCGTCTATTTCTCTTTCTTTTCTCTCTCGTCTCACACGTCTCACAATTCTCACAATCTTTCTTTTTCTTCTATCCCCAATCTCTCTCTCTCACTCACTCCCTTTCTCTTCCCACCATCCCTCCCTCCTTCCCTATCTCTCTCACAAACATTCATCCCTATTTCTCTCTCTCTTTCTCCCTCTCCATTCCCCTCTCTTTCTCTCTCTATGTCTCACCATTCTCTTGTCCTTTCTTGCATGCTTCTCTTGTTTTATCTTGCCTCACTCTTACTTCTCTATATTTTTCTCTTACTCTCCCTCTCACTCCATATCTCTTCAATCTCTCACACTCTGTCCTTCTATCCCTCTCTTTCCCACTCTCTCTCTCACTCAATCTCTCACTCTTTGTTCCATCTCTTCTTCTCACTCTCTTACTCTCTCTCTCTCTCTCTCTCTCATTCCCTTTTCTCTCACTTTGCTCAACCTTTCTCTTTCTTTATCACTCATACACACTCTCTCTCACTCTCGCTTCCTTTCTCTCTTTCAATCGCTCTCTTTTCTCTCCCTCAATATTTCTCACTTTTTTCTCACATTTCTCTCCTTCCCTCCCTCTCACTATATCACTCCCTTATTCCCTCTCTCTCTATTTCTCTCTCTCTCCATATCTCTTACTCTTTTTTACCTTACTCTTGTTATTACTCTCCTCCTCTCTTTATATCTCTCTCTCGCTCCCTTGCTTGTACTCTCTCACTATTTCAATCGCTAAGTCTTCTTTGTTTCTCCTGACCCTGCTTATTCTTACTCTTCCCCCCTTTGCTTTTAATCTCGCTCTCCCTACCTCTTAATCTCTTACATTCTCTCTCTCTCTTTTCTCTAGATCTCTCTCACTTCCCAACTTTCTTTCTTATTATTTCTCTCTACTCGACATTCTTGCTTACTCCCTCTTACTTTCTATGTCAGAATCTCCATAATGTTGCACAACTTATTTCTCTGTCTCTCCCTCTCTTTTCTTTGACTCACTTTGCTTCTTCCTCACCCTCAATTATTCCAGCTTGTCTCACTTTTTTCACTCTCTTTAGCTCCCATTCTAGCTCTCTAACTCTCTCTCTCCCTCTCTCCATCTTGCTATTCTCTCCGCTGTTTCACTGTCTTTCACTCTCCTATTTCTTACACACACGCTCTCTCTTGCTCTCTCTTTTCTCTCTGTCTCTACCTCTCTTTCTCTTTCACTGTCTTACTTCCTCCATCTCTATCACTCTCTATCTCTCCCTTATGCTTTCAATCTTTCTCTCCCTCTCCTTCCCTCTCTTTCATTTTATCTTCCCTACCTTCCTGTCTCCCTCTCTCTTCCTCCCCATCTCTCTTTAACTCACTCCCTTACTTGCCCTTCCACTGATTTTGATCTATACATTTTTTTATTTGTCCAACCTTCCTCCATCTCCTTATCTCTCAAGGAAGAGAGAGAAAGAAAGAGAGAGAGAGATAAGACTTTAAGAGAGTGTGAGAGAGATAAGAGGGGAGCAAGAGATAGAAAGAGCGGGAGAGAAATAAAAAATGAAAGTAAGTTAGAGAGAGGATGAGAAATAAAAAGAGATGAAGAGAGAGATGGTGAGGAAGTGAAGAGAACATAGATCGAGAGAAGAGATAAATTGAGGAAGAGAGGAAGGAGAAAGAGAGAAATGGAGAGGGAGAGAGTGTGTGTGAGGGAGAGATGAGAAGATAGATGAGAGAAGGGTGTAGAGAGAAAGAGAAGAATTAGAGAGAAAAAGATTTGGTTAAAAGGGAGATAAAGATGAGAGAGACGAGAGAGTAAAATAGAGTAAGCAAATGATACATATAATAAAATGAAGGGAGAGTGAGAAAGAAGAGAGAGAATGATAGAGGGAGAGAGCAAGGTAGAGAGAGGGAGAGGATAGGAGATAGATAGTGGAGGGGAGAGAGAAAGTGAGAGAGGATGACACAGAGAGGGAGAGTGAAAAAAGATCAAGAGAGAGGGCTAGAGAGAAGAGAGAGTAAGAGCAAGAGATAATGTAAGAGTGAGTGAAAGGGTAAGAGTGCAAGAAAGAGGTGGGGGAGAGGAGAAAGAAAGAGGAGCAGAGAAAGTTGGTGAGATAGGAAGAGAAAATAAGAGAAATAATGAAATGAAAAGAAAGAGAGACAGGGAGAGCGATAGGGTGATAAAGAGATGGAGAATAGCGAGCATGCAATAGAGAGAGAGAGTAAGAGAGACTAAGGGATGATAGAGAGAAGAAGAGAGATAGAATGAGAGAGAGAGAGAGGAAGTGCAAGGATAAAGGGAAAGAAATCAAAATAGGGGTGGATAGGGGTGGAGAGAGATGGGAAATAGGGGTGGAGAGAGATGGGAAGGGGGGAGAGAGAGAGAGAAAAAAAATGAAGTCAGGAAGGGAGAGAAGGAGGGAGATATAGAAATTAAGAGATAGTGGAACGTGAGAGTGAGGGGGAGACTAGAGGGAGGGTGGGGCAAAAAGCGACAGAGATAAATAATAGAAAGAAAAAAAGTAGCAAGATCAAAGAGAAAAAATGAAGTGGCAGAGAGAGAGTGAGTGAGCATAGGAGCTAGAAAGTGTAATAGAAGGAGAGTGAGTATTGCTAGAAAAATAAAAGTGAGAGAGAGGGAGGGCGATAAGTGAGTGAGGGATGAAGGGTGGAATAGAGGGAGAGAGAAAGACCATGAGGAAGGTAGAGCAAGAGGTATAGAATGAGGAGGGTTATAGAGAGGGGAAGAGAGTGAGAGAGCGAGAGGAGGAGGTAGAGAGAGTGGGAGTGAAAGATACAAAGATAAGATAGAGCGAGAAATGGCAAATGATACATAAAAGAGAAGAGAGAGAGGAGTGAAAAGAGAGTTATAAGGAGAGAAATAAAGTAATGAGAGCACACCTTAGAGACAAAGGTAAAATGGGAACAAGCGAGATAGTGTGTGGGTGAGAGCAAGCTAGATAGAAAGGGTAGGAGGGAGGAAGAAAGAGAATGAGAGAGAAAAAGAGAGTGGAGTAGAGAGAGAAAATAGAGAGATAATTTGGGGGAGACAAAGAAACAAACAAGGAGGTTAAGAGAAAGAAAGTAAATGAGAAATGAGAGAAGGAGGGACTAAAGATAGTTATAAAAGAATGAGGAAGCTGGAGATTGAAAAAGGGTATAGAGAGGGAGTGAGAGAGAGAGTGAGAGAAGAGATTGAAAGAATAGAGTGAATAGAGAGGAAGTGGGGGAAAGAGGGACTGTGGAGAGAGAGAGAAGGAGAGAAAGGGGGAAAGAGAAGAGATATATGAAGTGTGGGAGGGTGATAAAGGGGGATAATGAGAGAAAGAAAGTAAGCGAAAGAAAAACAAGATTTAAGAGATAGATGAAGGGATGGGGAAGGGGACAAGAAAGTGGGATTGAGAGGGAGGGAAGTAGAAAAGAGCACGAACGATAGAAATAAAGATGGAAGGAGGGAATGAGAGTTTAAGTGAGAGAGAGGCACGAGAGCAAGCAATAGAGAGATAGAGAAGGAAAGAGAAGGAAACAGAGCAAGCAAACCAGAAAGATAAGACAGAAAACTTGCTATTTTTTCTCTCCTTTTCTTACTTTCTCCTCTCACTCTTTCTTTCTATCACTCTCTGCCTTCCGCTCGCTTGCTTTCTCTCCTCTCCTCTTTTCTCTCTCTCCCTCTCTCTCCCCCATCTCACCCCCTTTCTTTTTTTTATTTCTTGTTATCCTTCACTCTCTTGCTTTCTCTCTCTTTCTCTCTCTATCTCCTTACTTCCTCACCACCTCTCTCGCTTTCCCATTCTCTCTATCTATATCTTGCTCTTTCTTCTCTAACTATCTCTTCTTTCTCATTCTAAATCTCTCTCCCTATCTCTATCTCTTGTTTTCTATCCTCTCTCCCACTCTATCTCTTACCCTCCTGCCCTCCCTCCCTCCCTCACACTCACTCTCTCACATTCTCTCTTTCTTTCTTGCTCAATCAATCTCTCTCCCTCTCTCTCTCTCTTTCTCCCCCTCCCTCTTCACTCTTCATTCATTCATTCACTTTTCTTCAGTATCTCTTTTCTCTTTGCTATTTCTATCTTTTTTCTATTCTGTCACTCTTCATTACATACTCTCTCATCTAGCTCTCTCTTTCTATTGCTCTCTGACTCCCTCTCTCTTGCTTTCTTTCCCACTCTCTCTCCCCTCTCCCCTTCTCTCTTACCCTTTTTTTCTTCTCTCTGTCTTGTTATCCTTCTCACACTTGCTTGCTCTCTCTTTCCTTCACTATCTCTTTGCTCTCTCACTCTCTCTCTTGCTCTCCCTTTCTCTCTATCTCTCTTTTGATCTCTTTCTTCTCTAAACCACTCTGTTCATTCTTTTTCTAACTCTCTCTCCCTCTCTCCATCTATTGCTCTATATCCTCTCTCACACACTCTCTCTTATTCTCTAGCTTTCCTTCTCTCCCTTCTTCACTCTCACTCTCTCACTTTCTTCGAATCTCTCTCTCACTCTCTCTCCCTCCCACCTCTCTTTTCATTCATTCTTTCTCTTCTCCCTTTCTCTCTACCTCTCTCTCCCCTCCCTCCATCTCCCACTATGTCACCCTCCCTCCCTCTCTTATATCTTTCCTCTCTCTTTCTCCCTCACTTGCTCTCTCTCTCTCTCTCTTTTCTCACTCTAGTATACTCTCTCTTACATTTCACTCAATCTATACTCTTGTTCCCTTTTACTCTCTCTCATACTTTTTCTCTCTCGCTCTCTCTTTCCTCTCTCTCCCTCTCTCCCGCTTTATATCACTCTCTCTTTGACCTACCCTGTCTCTGTCTCCCCTCCCTCTCCTGTTCTCTCTCTATCACTCTTTTATCTCTCTTCTCTTTACCCTATCTTGCTTGCTCTAATTCATTCTCTATCTTTTTGCTCTCTCTATCCATTTCTTTTTTGTCACTCTTCTTTTCGCACTCTCTCTTCTTGCTCTCTCTTCTTGCTCTCTCTTCCTATTGGTCTCTGCCTCCCACTCTCTTGCTTTCTCTTTGCTATCCTTTTCTCTCTCTCCTTCTTTAACATTCCCTCCATCCATCCCTTCCTACTCTCTATCTCTTTCCTTGCTATAGCTTGCTCTCTCTCATCTTTCACTCTCCTTATTCCCTTGCTCCCTTTTATTCTCTCCCACACTTTTTCTCTCTCGCTCTCTCTCTCCCCCTTCTCTCACCCTCCATATCGCTCTCTTTTTTCTATGTTCTCTTTATCTCCCTCTCTCCTTCCCCATTCTTCCATATTTTTTGTTCTCCCTTTTTCCTTCTCACTCTCTCTCACTTTCTCACACTCTTCCTCTTCACGTCCCACCCTTTTATTCTCCCTTTCCCTCTATCTCACTCTTGTATCCCTGCTCTCTCTCTCTCTCTCAACTATACCTCCCTCTCTCCATCACTATCTCCCTCTCTGCTCTTTCCTCTCTCTGTATCTTATCTCTAATAACTCTCTACCCCACTCTCTTAGTCTCCCTCCCTTCGTCCCTCTCACTTTATTCATTCTTTCACCCTCTCTCTCTCTTTCACCCACCATCCCTCCCTCTCTTTCTTTTTCTCTTATTATATCTATCTTCTCTCCTTTACTCTCTATATCTCTCTAGCTTTATCTCTTCCATGCTTTCTCTATAAATCTTCTCCTATCCCTCCTCTTTCATTTCTATTTCTTTACCTCCCCCAATATTTAATATATATCTCCCTCACTCTTGCTTTCTCTATATCTCTCTCACTCCATTGCTCATGCTATTTTTCCTATCCTTATCTCACTATATCTAGTCTTTCTTGATCTCTTCCCTTCCCCTTGCTCCTTCTCTCCATGTCTTTCCTCCTCTCCCTTACTCGCTCTCTCTCTCCCACATGCTCTCTCTCCCTCTTTCTACCGCTCTCTCTCCCCCACTCCGTACCTCTATCTCACTCTCCCTTTACACTTTTCCCTTTCTCTATATTACTTTCATTCTTTCTCTCTTCCACTCTCTCAGTCCCTCTCACTCCTTTCTTATCTCTCTTGCTCCCTTGTTCGCTCTCTCTCTTCTTTCTCTCACCCTCTCACTCCCCTCTTACTCTCTTTTCTCTAGTCTCT
Source organism: Phalaenopsis equestris (assembly GCF_001263595.1). Lineage (NCBI taxonomy): Eukaryota > Viridiplantae > Streptophyta > Magnoliopsida > Asparagales > Orchidaceae > Phalaenopsis > Phalaenopsis equestris. Next base: position 27,662 of record NW_018252421.1, read on the forward strand.
TTCTTGTTTTTTTCTCTCTCTTGTTTGCTCTCTCTTTCTTTCTTTATCTCTTTGCTCTCTCTCCATCTCTCTCGCTTTCCTTTCTCTACCTCTTTTCTCTCTCACCATCACTTTCTATCTCTTGATCTCTTGCTTCTCAAACTCACTGTCTTCTTACTTTTTATATCTTTTCTCACACTTTCTCACTTACCCTCCCACCCACCTTCCCTTTCTCCCTCCCTCACTCACACTCTCACTTTCTCTCTCGCTTGTTCTTTTTATCTCACTCACCCTCCCTCTCTCTTCCATGCCTTTCCTCTCTCTTGCTCTCTCACTCGCTCTCTCTCTTCTTTTTCTCTCTCCTTAATTATCTCATACTATCTATTCTCTATCTTCTCCTTTTTGCTCTTTCTTCCCTCTTTCTTCCTTTTTATCTCTTTTTATCTCTTTCATTTTCTACGTCTTTTCTCATCATCCTTCTCTTTTCCTTTTTCTCTTTATCTCTATTCTTTATCACTCTCTCTTGCTCTTTCTTTTCTCACACACTCTCTTTCTCACTTCTCACTCCCTTTATCTCTCTTTTCTTCCCTCTCTCTCATGCTCTCACTTCTCTCTCTCACTCAGCTTGCCTCTCACTTCTACTCTCCCTCTCTCTATCACTTTCTCTCTTTTACTTTATACCTCTCTCCCTTCATCTCTCTCTATTATTTTCTCACTCTAAGTTTATCAATCTATTCTCCCGCTTCATCTTTTCTCTCCCTCCTCCATCTCGCTCTATGTCTCCTTGTTTCTCCATCTCTCTTATAATCTCCCTCATTCTCTCTATCTTTTGACCTCTCTCTCACACTCCTTCCCTTTCGTCCCAGTCACTCTCCTCCCTCCCTCTTTCTCACACTTTCTCTCAATCTCCCATTCCCTCCCTCTCATTCTTCTCTCTACTTTCTCTGTCTATCCCTCCCTCCCTCTCTCAACACCTGCCCATCTTCTCTTTATTCTCTCTCAGGCCCACACTCTTACCCTCTCTCTTAGTCAATTAATTCTCTCTTTCACTATTTATCCTTCCTTCTCACTCTCCTTCCTTCACCCACTCTCTCATCCTCGCCCTACCTCTCCTACTCTATTTTTTCTCTCAATCTCTCTACTTCTCTCCATCCCTAGCTTCCTCTCTTCATCTCTTCTTCTCTTTCTCGATCCCTCTTTATCTCTCCCCGTCACTTTTTAAACCTCTATCCCTCTTTATCCCCTCCCTTTCTCTCCCTCCCTTTCCCACTTTATCTCTCAATTTAATTGTCTCTCCACTCTTTTATTTATCCCTCTCTCTTTTCTTACTTATGTAGCTCTCTCTTCAGTCTCATGCTCTCTTATTGCTTCTGGCTCTCTCTCTCTCTCTCTCATCTATATATCTGTCTTTTTCTCACATGGCATCTCTCTTCTCTTTCTTCTCATTCTCTCTACTCTATCTCTCAATAATTTTCTCTCTCTTTCTTAATCTCCATCCTTCTCTTTCTCTCACTCCTGCTCTCTCTCTTTCTAACTCTCTTTCCATTTCTTCTCTCGCCATCCTTCTCCCACTATCTCCCTCTCTGCCTTTCAACTCTCTCTGTCTGCCTCTGTCACTCTCCCTCCCTCCCACTTCCAGTTCCTCTCACTCGTGCCTTCCATCTAGCCTTCATCTCTCAATCTCTCTCCCTCTTTCCTCTCTTCTCTCGCTCACTTCTTTTTATTTCTCTCTAACTATTTCTCTCTCTCCCTCCTTCTCTCCCCCTCTCACTTTCTCCCTCTTTCTCCCTCCTCCCTCTCCCTCTATCTATTTATAATTCTTTTTCTCCCTCCTTCTCACTCTCTCATACTTTTGTACCTCATAATCATTCTCTATTTCTCTCTCTCCCTCTTTGTCTATTAATATATCCATCACTCTCACTCTCTCCCTTGCATTCTCAATCTTTCTCTTTTTTCTCTCCCTCTCTCTCCCCCCTCTCTTCCATGTTTTCTCTCTTGCACTTTCTCTCTCGTCTCACACTTTCACAATCCTTACTATTTCTTTCTCTCCCATCCTCTTTCTTACTCTCTTTCCTCCCTCTACCTCTTCCTCTCACATACACATGCCCTCTCGCTCCCCCTCTTTCTTTCTATCTTTGTCTCACCTTATATCTCTCTTACTCTTCCTCTCTTTCTCTCACTCCCAAATGTCTCTCACCATTTATACTTTGTGATTCCTCTGTCTTTCTTCCTCTCTTTCTCACTTATGCTCTAGTTTCTTCTCTCTTTGCCTCCTTCTATCCCTCCCTCCCTCCCTCCCACTCCCAATCTCTCCACCCCTCTCTCATACTTCTCTGTATCCATCTCTCTCACAATATTTCCTTATATATCTATTTTTTTGTTCTTTCTCCCTCCATTATTGTCTTCCTCTAACACTCTCCCTCACTCGTTATCCTGCACTAACTCTCCCTCTCTCCCTTTCTCTTGCAATCTTTCTTGCTTTTCCACTCTCTCTCTCACTTGCACTCTCTTTATCTCTCTTCCATCCTCCCTACCTCCCACCCTCACTCTCTCTATTCTCTCTCTTACTTTGTCTCTCTCCTTTCCTCACACTCTCTCTTTCACTCTATTTTTCTCTTCTCCAACTCTCTATTTCCCTTCATTCTCTCGCTCTCTCTTTTTCTCACTTCCCTCCCTCCCACCCTCGCTTTCTCTATCCATCTCACTCACTCTATCTCTCTCACTCAATCTTTATCTATTCCTATCCCTTTGATTTTGCCTCTTTCTCTATCACACATTCCCTCTCTCCCACTCTCTATCCTTTCCTCTCTCCATAGCCTTCTTCCAATCCCTCTCACTCTCCCGTATATTTATCCCTAATTCTTTCTAGCGCTCTATCTCTCTCTGACACTTTCTCTCAATCTTGATCTTGCTCACTCTCTAACTTTCTCTTCAACACTCCCTTGATCACACTCTCTCTCCTTCTCACATGTTGCCGTTCTCATTCTCTTTATCTCTATTCACTCTCTTCTATTTCTTTTTTCTCTATCTCTCTCCACCACAATCTCATCCTCCCTCCATCTAAATCTATTTTTAAGGTCACGCTTTTTTTAACTAGCTCTTCTCTCTCTACTCTCTCTCTCCATATCATATTTCTTCTCTCTCGCACACAATCTTCCTCTCTCTTACTCCATATTTATCTCTATTATCACACTCTCCTCCCTCTCTCTCCTACAATCTCACACTGACTCACTATCTCACTTTCTCTCACCCACTTTTGCTTGCACTCTCTAAGTCTTTCTCACCCACTATCTACCTATCTCATACTCTCTCAATCTCTTTTTTATCTCTAATTTTTCCTCCTCTCTCCCCCACTATACCACCTATCTCTATCAATTTCTCACTCTCTAGCCCTCCATATATCTTTTTCTATCTAATTCTAACAATTTGTATAACCCTTCTCACTATCTTTTTTCTTTCTTTCCCTCCATCCCTCTCACCTTCTATCCCTCTCTTTATCTATCTCTCCTGATCTTTTTTCTATCTCCCTTCTTTTTTTTGCTCTCTCCCATGCTCTCTCTCCCTCCTTTGTTATATTATTTCTTTCTCAACCTCCCTCTTCCTCTCCCTCTCCTCCCTCTCCTCCCTCTCTATTCTCTCTCCCTCCTTCCTATCTTCTCTATGCCTCCCTCCCTCTCTATCTGACTCTCTCTCCCTCCCTTTCTCACCCTCTCTCTAGTTTACTCTTATTCTCTCTCATTCTCACTCTCTCTCTTATTTTTCAGACACACTCTCTCTCATGATTTCTCTATACATCTTTCCCACCCTTTCTCTCTCTGTCCACCTCCATCCTTCTTGTTCACTCATTCTCTCACACTCTCTCTCACTCCTCGCTTTGTCCCTCATGCTCTATATCCCCCCTCCTTGTTGCGCTCTCTCCATCTCTTGCTCTCTGCCTTCCCTCCGTCTCTCTTTCACACTCACTCACTTTCACTCTATCACAAACACTCCTTGCCTCCCTCCCTTTTTAATTCTTTCTCTATCTCTCACTTGCACCCTCTGCCATTCTCTTTCCATTTAAGGAGCAAAGTAATAGATATGGTAAGAAGGATTGCAAAATAAATAGAGGGCAAGAAAGGAAATAAATAAAAAAGAGAGTAAGAGAGAGACAGGGAGAGAGAGGGAGAATGGGTAAGGGAGAGAGAGGGAAAGA
>NW_018252421.1:31953-33964 GCF_001263595.1 Phalaenopsis equestris
GAGAAAGAAAAAGAAAGATGGAAGTAGAGCAAGAGAAACAGAGAGGGGATGAAGAGTGAGGGAGAATGAGAGATAAATAGAGTACAAATAAGAGAGAGTACGAGAAGAGAGAGATGGATAAATAGTGAATGAGATAGAGATGAAGAGCATTCAAGAAAGAGAGATCGAAAGAAGGGCACAGGGGGATGAGGAGCAAGAGATTTAGAGGCAGGTAAGGGGTAGGGTTGGAGGGAGGGTAGAAGAGGGTGGAAGAGAAAGGGACATAGAAATAGAAGTGAGATAAAAGAGATATATCAAGTGTGAAAGAGATAGGCAATAGAAAGGAGAGAGATCAAGTGAGTGATCGAGCGCGGGAGATAGTGAGAGTAAAGTGAGTGAGAAATTGGGAGAGCAAGAAATCAAGGGAGGGACATGAGAGGGTGCTTGTGAGGGATGGAGGAAGGGTTGGAAGGAAGAAGAGAGATAGAAATAATGAAGAGACATAGAGTGAGAAAGGAGGGAGGGAGAGGGAGTTAGAGAGATGGATGAACAAAGAGGAAGAAGATAGAGAAGAGTTACTTAAAAGAGAGGAGATAAAAAAAAGGTTGAGAGAGGAAAGATGTTAGGGAGAGAGGGAGCATAGTGAGAGAGTGAGAGAAGATGATGAATGACATAGAATGAAAGTGAGAGAGATAAAGATAGAATGAGAGAGAGAGAGAAGTGAGAAAAGGCGAAGGGAAATGGAAGCATAAGAGAAAATTAGAATGAGAGATGGAGAGCAAGGGTGAGAGAGAATTGTGAGAGAAAGTGAGGAATGGTGAGAGAGAGAGGGAGGGAGAAAAGGTGAGTAAGAAAGAGAGAGAGTTAGTGAAGCAAAGAGAGTGAGAGAGTACAGGAGAAAAAGAGAGAATAGAGAGCAACTAAAGAGAATAAAGGCAAAGAGAGAAATGAGAGACATAGAAAGGAAGAATGAGATTAGAGAGATCATGAGAGACAAAAAGGGAGAGGGAGAAGAGAGAGGGATTGATAGTAAGAATGAGTAAAAGAGGCTGACATAGATGAGAAAGCTAGAAGAATAATATGAGGGAGAAGGACAGAAGTCTACATAGGATAAAGAGATAGTAGAGTGCGAAAGAGATAAGGAATGAAAAATAAGGGATACAAAGAAAGGGGGAGAGAGATGGGCAAATAAAAAGAGCAAGAGAAAGTGAGAGAAGAATGAAGAGTAAGTGAGAGTGAGAGACAAAGAGAGATGGAGTAAGAGAGACTAAGGGAAGAAAAATAGATAGATCAAGAGAGAATGAGAGAGATAGAGAGAGAGGAAGTGCGGGGATAAAAAGAGAAAGATTGAAAGAGGAATAGAGAGAGATTGGGAGGGAAGAGTAGAGGGAATGATAATGATAACAAAGATGTAATATGTTAAGAGAGAAACAAAGAGGTGGAGAATATGAGAAGAGATAATGAGTAATAGTGTGAGAGAGAGAAAGGTAATGATAGCATGAGATATAAAAGAAAGATAAGGAAATTAGAGATGAGTGAGTGTCTGAAGAGAGTAAGATAGAGAGAGAAATGGTGAAAAGAGAAAGAGGGAGGTGGTAGTAAGAGAGAGAGTGGATGGGTGAGATAAAAGATAGAGAAATGGGATGAGAGAGAGAGATAGAGAGAGGTAGATCTATAAAAATGTGGGATGGAGTGAGATCTAGGTAGAGGTATGGATTGGGAGGGAGGGAGGTAGAGAGTGAGGGATTAAGAGTGGTTGAGAGAACAAAAGAAAGAGGGAGAGTGGAAGAGTGAGGGTTGATTGAGTGAGAGTTAGGGAGCGAGAGTGCAAGATAGGGGCGTTGTGGGGGAGAAAGAGAATAATGATATAAAGAGTCATAGAAACTAAAAAATGGAAGAAAAGAGAGCAAGAATAATAGAACTAGTGAGATAAAAAGAGAATGAGAAGAGAGGGGGGTAGCGACAAAAAAATATTGAGGTGAGGGAGAGATGGGTAGAGAAAGTTAAGTAAATGAAAGAGTGAGAGGCGGGG
>NW_018252421.1:34721-35667 GCF_001263595.1 Phalaenopsis equestris
GAGTTAACAAGGAGGTGTGAGAGAAAGCTAGGAAGAGGGAAAGAGCAAGGTGAAAGAGAGGATCAGTGAAAGAGAGAGAGAGAAGTGTGAAAGAAGAAGTGGGCAAAAAGGAACAAGATAGTAAGATAAATATGGAGGGCAGAATAGAGGTAGTAAGAAGTAGAGTGAGAGCGAGAGAGAAGGGGGAAGAGTGAGCTAGAGAGCAAGCAAGAAAGAAGAGAGGGGGAAAAAGATTAAAAGAGAAGCGAGTGCGAGTGAGGTAAAAATAGGAGTGAGGTAAAAATAGAGAGAAAGTGAGAATAAATGAGAGACAGATGAGAGTAGATAGAGGAAGTGATTAAGAGAGAGGGGGTGAGAGAGAATGAGGGCAAGAGAGTGAGAGAGAAAAAAATAGAGGGAAAGGGGAGAAAGATCGGGAAAAATATTTTTACCTAACCCTCTTTCTCTTACTCGATCTACTTTTTCTCTCACTCTCTATCACTCTCTCACTCTCTCTCACTTGCTCTCTCATTCGCTTGCTCTCTTTTCCACTCCATATCTCTCTTCCATTCCAACCCTCAAACACTCCCATCCTACGTCCTTCTTTCTCGCCTTCCCTATCCCCCATCCACTTTTTATTCCCCTTTCCCTCCTTTCCTCTACTTTTTATCTTTTCTTCAAACCATTCTCTTACTCCCTCCCACTTTTACTCCCTCTATCTCATCTACTTTCACTTACTCTCTCTCACTCTCGCTCAATTAATTCTCTAACACCTAAAACTCTTTCTCCTTCTCTCACTCTCTTTCTCTCCCTCTATCTCTCTCTCACTCTTCCTCTGTTCCCCTCTCTTTTTTTCATCTCTCTATCTTCCCGACCTCCCTCCCTCCCACACTTCCACTCACTCTTTGACTCCCTCTTTCACATCCATTATCTCTTTATCTCACTCTCCCTTAATCCCTCTCTTTTT
>NW_018252421.1:35736-41204 GCF_001263595.1 Phalaenopsis equestris
TTCTCTCTGACTATCTCACTCTCTATAACTCTCTATAACTCACTTTTTCTCTCTCTCTCTCCCAATCTCTCTCTTTCATGCCCTCTCTTACAATCTCTGTCTCTTTCTCTATCTCTCCCTTATTCCAACAATGCTTCCTCCCTACGTTCCTTTTTCTCCGCCTCCCTATCACCTTTCATCTCTCTATTTCCCTCTGTTTCCCTTCTCTACTCTCCCTATGTTCTCTCATACATTTTCTCTCTCTTTCCCTCTCAACCTCGAGCACCTTGTCCGTTTTTTCTTTTCTTTTTTAACTCTCTCTCTCTTTCTCTCCTTTTTCTTTCTCTTTTTGCTCTATTTCAATCATTATTTCTTCTTCTCTTATCTCTCTATCTCTCTTTCTCTAATTTCATTCGTCGCTTTCTCTCACTTGCCCTCCCTCAGTTGTTATTGCTCTCTCATCTCTCCCACACCACCTATGTCTTTCCTTTTCTATCTTTCTCTCTCTCCGTCTTACCTCAATCTTTCCCTCGCTCCCACTCCCACTCTCTCTTCCTCTCTCCATCCCTCTCTTTATCTTTTTCCCTCTCTTGCACTCTCTCCCTCACTGTCTTTCATTTTGTCTGACCCTATGTCCTTTTCTCTTTCAACATACTTATCATAATCACTCTATCCCTTTCCCTTTGCCCATCTCTCCCTTAAATCTCTACATTTTTCTCTCCTTTTTTACCCTCCCTCTATCTCTCCCCCACTCTTTACCTTTCTCATCTCTCTTTTCGTCTCTCGATCTCCATATCTCAGTCTCTTTCACTTGCTTGTTCTTTCTATATCCCTCACATCCTCCCTCCTCCGCTCTCTTGCTCTCTCTCTTACTTCTCTCTTTATTAATCATCTCTCTCTCTCTCGTACTCTCTTCACTCTCTCTCATTCCCTCCCAAAATCCCACTCTCTTTGTCTCACTCTCCCTCCCTCCTTCACTTTCTTTATCTCTTTATCTCACTCTTCCTTCCTCCCTCTTTCTCTTTCTTTATCTCTTTATCTCACTCTTCCTTCCTCCCTCTTTTACCTCTCTTCTTACTCTATCCCTCTCTAATCATCTCTCTCACTCTATCTTCTTTCTCTCTCACTCTCTATTACTCTCACTCTATGTTACTCACTTTTTCTCTCTCTTTCTTGCCCTCTCTCAGACACTCTCTCATTCTCATTCTCTACCACATTATAACACTCAAACGCTCCCTCCTTACAGCCCTTTTTCCCCTCCCTATCTCCTTTCCTCTCTCTCTATCTCTCTATTTCTACCTCGCTTCCTTCTCTACTCTCTCTACCATATCTCATACATTTTCTCTTATCTTTCTATTTTTACCTCTCACTTTCTCTTTTTTTTCATTCACTTTCTCGCTCTATTACCATCTTTGTATCCCTTCCTCTATCCCTCTCTCTCATACCCGTCTCTATCTTTCCGCAGCTCCCTCTCCCACTTTATCTATTCCTCATACTCTCCATCTCACCCTTCTCTCTCACCCACTTTCTCCCTCTCTCCCTCGCTTTTTCTCTCACACCTTATTGCTATCACTCTCTCCTTCTATCTCCTTCTCTATCTCCCTCTCATTTATCCAATCTTGAGAGCTCTCCCTCTCTCTTTCACTCAATGTCCTACCACTTACCCCATTGCTCACTCTCTCTCACTTGCTCTCCCTCACTCGCTCTCGCTCCCTCTCATCTCTCGTAAACCCTCTCCTATCACTCTTTACATATCTCTCTCCAATTTACTACATCTCTCCTTACCTTCACCTCTCTATCCCCATCTCTCACTCCCTCGCACTCCCTGCCTCCCTCACTCTTGCTCAGTCCTTTACTCCCTCACTCTCTTTCTCCCTCTATGACCCTCCGTCTTGTTTTTTCCTCTCCATACTTATCTTATTCTCTCTCCACCCTCACTCTCTCCTCAGCTCTCCCCTACCTCTCACTATATCACTCTCCTTTTTTCTCCCTCTCTTTATCTCTCTCACTTCCTCTTTACCTCTTATATTCTCTCTCTCTCCTCTCTCCCTCTCTTTGTCTCCTTCAGTTGCTCGCTCACTCTATCTCTCTCACACTCTCTTCTTTTCTCTCTTCCCCTCTAAAAGGAGAGTGATAAGGAGATTGAGAAAGAAATAGCGAGAGGGAAGAGAAAGGGAGTAAGAGTGAGATAAAGCTAGAGGTGAGTGAGAACGCTAGAGAGAAGGAGAGATGAAGAAGGAGAGATGAGAGAAGGAGAGATGAAGAGAAACAAAGAGAGATTGAGAGGAATGGTGAGAGAGGTAGAAAGAGAGGGACTAATAGAGAGGGCGAGAGGGGGAGGGGGGAGAATAGAGAGAAGGGAGGGAGATCAAGGTGATAGAGAGAGGGAGGAGTGGAAGAGAAAGACAAAATAATTAAGGAGAGAGAAGATAGTAAGGAAGAGAGGGAGGAGCAAGCGAGGGAGACAGAGCGAGAGGAGTAAGAGATTGTGATAGGGAAGAGAGGATGAGAGAATGATATAGTGAGTGACAAAGGGAGAGATAAAAGAAGCTAGAGAGAGTGTGTGAATAAGAAAGATATGAGCAAAACAAAAAGATAGACAGACATAGGACAGATAGCAAGAGAAGAGAGAGATAAAAAAATCATGGTAGGGAGAGAAAAATGAGAGGGGTGGAGGGAGAGAAGAGTGAGGGAGGGAGAGAAGGATAGAGGGAGAGATGGAGAGAGAAAGAGTGAAAAAAGAGAGATGAATAGACATAAGAAGGGAGGGAGGGGTAGAAAGAGTTGGGTAGAGTGGGAAGGAGAGGGACAAAGGGAGAGAGAGGGACGGCGGGAGGGATGGGAAGAGATAAGAAAAGGGAAGAGTGAGAGGAGAAATATAGAATGAGATCAGGATAGAGAGTGAGTGAGGGAAAACAAGTGAGAAAGTGAGAGGAAGATAGAGGCAGAGCAAGAGAAAGATAAAAGAAGAGAGAGAAAGAACTGAGAGAGGTAGGAATGATAATAAGAGAGGGAGAGAGAGGGAGTGACAAAGAGAGACAAAGTGAGGGAGAAAAGGCTAGAGAGATTGAGTGAGAGGAATAGTAAGAGGGAGAGAGAAGGAGAGAGAGAGAGAAGGAGAGAGAGAAAGATGGAGGGAGAGTAAGAGAGAGGGAGACAGAGATAGAGGAGGGCTAACGGAGGTATATAAAGTAGAGTGATAATGAGAGTGACAAAGTGAGAGAGGGTGCAATAGAAAGGTAAAGAGATTAAGAGAGAGCATAAAGGATGTAGGCAAGAGAAAAATAATAATAGAGAGATAGAGATATTGTGAGAGAAAGAGGTAAAAGGAGGGTGGAGGGAGGGATAGAAATTGAAAAGTGCAAGCTTGAGAGAACGACAAAATGAGGGAGGAAAGAGGGAGGGAGGGATGAAGAGTAGAGAAAGGAGGATGGGGGGGATAGAGAGGTTGACAGTGCAAGAGATATAAGAAAGAGGAGAGAGTACAAGAAAAAAATAGAGAGAAATGAGAGCAAGAGAGATAGAGGAAGAGAGGAAGAGAGTGAAATAAAGAGAGTGAGAGAAAGAAACATGATAAAGAGATTAGAGAGATAGGAAATAGAGGGAGAGAGTGTGAGATAGTGATATAGAGAGGGGGAAGCGAGGGAGAGAGATGAGAGAAATTAAGAGATAAGGAATGAGGTAGATAGAGTAAGAGATGAGTAGATATGAGAGAGAGAGAGGAAGAGAGAGAGAGAGAGAGAGAGAAAGAAGTTTTAATATAAGAGAAAGAGGTAGAAAGAGGAAAGAATGTAGGAGAGAAAAAGAAGGAGTCTTAGGAAGAGATGGAGATGGAGGGAGGGTGTGGGGGGAGGGAGGGAGTTAGAAAATGATTGGAAGAGAGAGAAAGATAGAGAAAGAGAAGAGAGAAAATGAGGGTGAGAGCAAAAGTGGCAGAAAGCAAAAGAGGAGAGCACGAGTGGCAGAAAGAGTTACAGAGTTAAAGCGACATAAAGAATATAGTTTGAGAATGGTGAGAGAAAGGGAGATAGAGAGATGGAAGACAAGTGAGTGGAAAAGAGGGAGGGAAAAAGAGGGAGGTCAAGTGAGAAACAAAGTGGGAGAAATAGTGAGAAGGAGAGAGTGTGGGAGGAGAGAGGGATAAAAGGAGAGAAAGTGAGGGAGAAGGAGAGAGGGAAAAATGGAGAGAGAGAGAGGAAGTAGAGAGAGAAGACTTTGTGTGAGAGAGCGAGGGATAAGAGGGGTGTGGGAGAGATGGAAGGGAGGAGATAGGTGAGATTGCAAGAGAGGTGTGTGGGAGAGATGAAAGAGAGCAAAAGCAACTGAGGGAGAGCAAGTGAACGAGAGTGAGCAATGGAATTAGAGAAGGATAGATAGAGGATAGATAGAGAGACAAGTAAGAGACAAGTAAAGGAAAAAGAGTGATGAAATAGAGCTAGAAAGAGTAAGAAAAAGAAGAGAGAGAGAGAGAGAGAGAGTTAAAAAGAGAGAGAAGAAAGAATGAAAGAGGTTGAGAGGAAAAGAGAGAGAAAATGTATGAAAGATCACAGGGAGAGTAGAGAACGGAGGGAGAGAGAAATAGAGAGAGGAAAGAAGAGAGGGAGGGGGAGAAAAAGGGATGTAGGGAGGGAGGGTTTGAGGGTTGGAATGTGAGAGATAGATAAAGAGTCAGAGACTTGGAGAGAAGACATAAAATTAAGACATAGAGTAAAAAGCGAGTGACAGAGAATGAAAGGTCATAGAGAGTGAGAGAGATGATAAGAGAGAGATGGCAAGGGAGAGAGATAAGTGAGATTGCAAGAGAAGGGTGTGGGAGAGATGAAAGAGAGCAAAAACAACTGAGGGAGAGCAAGTGAACGAGAGTGAGCAATGGAATTAGAGAAGGATAGATAGAGAGACGGATAGATAGAGAGACAAGTAAGACAAGTAAAGGAAAAAGATAGATGGAAATAGATCTAGAAAGAGTAAGAAAAAGGAGAGAAAGAGAGAAAAAGAGAGAGAGAAGACAAAATGAGAGAGGTTAAGAGGAAAAGAGAGAGAGAAAATGTATGAAAGATCATAGGAAGAGTAGAGAACAGACGGAGAGAGAAATAGAGAGAGGAAAGAATAGAGGGAGGGGGAGAAATAGGGATGTAGGGAGGGAGGGTTTGAGGGTTGGAATGTGAGAGATAGAGAAAGAGTCAGAGACTGGGAGAGAAGGCATAAAATTGAGAGATAGAGAGATAGAGTAATAGAGTAAAAAGTGAGTGACGGAGAGTGAGAGAGTCATGAAAGATCATAGATGATAAGAGAGAGATGAAGCAAGAGAGAGGTAAAAAGAGAGGAAGGGAGGGAGATTGAGATAAAGAGATAAAGGATGCGATGGAGGGAGGGTGAGTGAGATAGAGAAAGTAGGAATGAGGGAGGGAGGGAAGGAGTTAGAGAAGATAGATATACGATAGAAAGAGAGAGGGACAGAGGAGGAGTGAGAGAGAGATAGAGGGAGGGAA
>NW_018252421.1:41303-44116 GCF_001263595.1 Phalaenopsis equestris
AGAAGATAAAGAGAGTAGAGAAAGGAGGGAGAGGGAAATAAAAAGAGGAAAAAGATAAGGAAGGGGAGAAAGTGGGACGTAGGTAGGGAGTGTTTGAGGGTTGGAATGAAAGAGAGATAGGGAGTGGAAAAGAGAGCAAGCAAGTGAAAGAGAAAGTAGATAGAGTAAGAGAGATAATAAGAGGGAGAGAACGATAGAGAGAAAGAGAAAGCGAGAGAGGTAAATAGTGAGGTAGGGAAGGAGAGTGAACACAAAGAGAGGAACTAAGGGAGGGAGGGAGGGGAAAAGAGTGGAGAGAGAGAGGATTGATAGAGAGAAGATTAAGAGGGAGATTATAAAAGAGAAGGAGAGAAAGTGAGAAAGATAGAGTGCTCAAGCAAGTGATAGAGACACAAAGAGGGAGGTGGAGAGATGAAGGGAGAGAGATAGAGTAAGGATGAAAATGCAAGAGGAGAGATGAGGATTGAGTGAGGAATATAAAGAATAAGATAAGTATGGACAGAGAGAAAAGAGAGGGTGCATCGAAGAGGGATAAAGAGAGTTGGGGAGAGAGAGAGTGAGCAAGAGAGATTGAGGGAGGGAGGGAGAGAGTGTGTGCGTGAGAGAGGGACAGGGAGAAGTAAGAAGATGGTGAGAGAGTGTGTGTGTGAGTGAGGGAGAAAGAGATGAATAGTGGCTTAAAATGTAGAGAGATAGGTAGAGAGTGCGAGAGAGGTGGGAGAGATGAGAGAAAGTGAGAGTGAGTGAGGAAGAGTAAGTGAGAGAGAGAGAGATAGAGCGAGAAATGGAGTAAAAGTAAATGAGAAAGAGAGAAAGGATAGGGATAGGGAGAGAGTTTAGAAGAAAGGGAATATAGCAATAAGGTGTGAGAGAGAGCTAGGAAGAGGGCGATAAGAGCCTAAGAGTGAAAGGTTGTGGGTGATGAATAGGCCAAGTGGGGGAGGGAGGTAGGGAGAGATAAAGAGACAAAACTTTGAGAGAGAGATAGAGGGAGAGTGAGAGAGAGATAAATGGAGGGAGAGAGAGAATGAGAAAGAGTGGGAGAGAAAGAGGAAAATTAGAGGAGAGAGAAGAGAGAGCGGAAGAGTTAGAGTAAAAGAGTGGGAGGGAGAGACAAATAAAGGTTTAAGAGAAGAAAGTGAGGGAAATAAAGAGAAGAAGGGAGATCGAGAGGGAGAGAAGGAGGTATGTTGGGTGGGAGTTCTTTAGGGTTAGAATGGGGGAGAGATATAGAGAGATAGGGAGTGAGAGAGAAAGAATACAGAGTGAGAATGATAATAAGAGAGTGACAGAGAGAGAGAGAAAGAGAGAGCTACAGAGGGATACGAAAGAGAGAGATGATGAGAGCGAGTAAAGGGGAGAAAACAAATAGATTCAAAGAATGAAAAGATAGAGAGAAGAGGGATGTGAGTGAAAGAGAGTGGGACTACAAAAGATAGATAGAGAGATACCTAAGAGTGATGGGGAGAAGAGAGAGACCAAGAGAGAGAGTAAGAGAGAGGGAGAGGCAGGGAAATTGAAAGAAACATTAACAAAGATAAGAGAGAATAGAGATAAGAGAGATAGGGAGAGGGAGGGATAAAGAGGTAAAGAGAGAGGAGGGAAAGGGGGATGAAGATAGGAAGGGAGAGAGAGAAGGATAAAGATAGAGTGATGAAACATGGGATAGAGAGAGAAATGGAGTGAAAGATAGAGATAGAGAGAGAAATGGAGACAAAGTTGGAGAGGAGAGGGATGGAGTGAAAGATAGAGAGAGATAGAGAGTGCAAAAGATGGAGTGCAAGAGAGGAATGTGGAAAGTGGGAGAGAGAGAGATGGAGTTAAAGAGAGAGAGAGAGTGCAAATGATGGAGAACGTGAGAGAGATAAAGTGAGAGGGGAGTAAAAGAGGGAAGGTAGACAAAGTGACAGAGATTAAGAGAGGGAGAGAGAGGAAGATTGAGAGTAAGAGATAGATATAAATAGTGAGAGCGAGAAAAAAGAGGCCAAAAGAGAGAGTGAGAGAGAAGCAAAATAAACTAAAAGAAGGGGGAGAGAAAGCATGAAGGGTGAGAGTAAGAGCTTAGAGAAATAAAGGGAGTGAGAGAAGAGAGAGAAGCAAGAGAAAATTCAGAGTAGAGTCTAAAAAAAACATAATGTGAGAGAAAGGGAGAGAGAAGAACGGGAACGGAGAGAGGGTGGGATGGAGATAGAAAGCTAGAAGTGGGATAAAGAAGTGTGAGAAAAGGAGAACAAAAAGAGAGAGAAAGAGAAGAAAGTATGAAAGAGATAAAGTAAAGCAAAAGATGGAGTAGAAGATAGAGTGAGTAAAAAGAAGAGAGTAAGAGAAATGGAGAAGAAAATGGAGAGAGAGTGTGAGATTGAGGAAGAGTGAGAGGAAGAGAGAGAGGGAGAAAGAGGAAGGAGCGAGAGAATTAAAGAAAAAGAGCGATCTCACCAGAATGAGAAAAAATATAGAGATATGGAGGGAGAAAGGAAAGAAATAGAGATAAAGAGAGCAAGAGAGTGAGGAAGCAAGAGTGAGAGAGGGTGAGAATGAGATAGTGAGAGGAGAGAGTGTTAGAAGAAATAGAGCGTAAGTGCGAGAGAAGAAGAGAGAAAAAAAGATTGAGAGCAAGATAGGCCAAGAGAGGGAGAGACAGAGAAAGGGATTGAGAGCAAGATAAGGCAAATGAGAATGAGATGTAAGAGAAATGTGTGAGGAGAGAGGGACAAAAGAGGGAGTGAGATAGAGAGAAGGGGGAGAGAGAGAGAGCGGGGGACAGGAATAGGAGAGATAGTGGAAGGGAGAGAGAAAGAAGAGAGAGAGACAAG
>NW_018252421.1:44220-44709 GCF_001263595.1 Phalaenopsis equestris
AAGAAGTAGGGAATGGAAGAGAGAGGGGTGAAGATCGATAAAGAGAGCAAAAGAAAGTAGAAGTGAGAGAGAGAGAGAGAGGGACCGAGCAATAGTGAGAGAGGAAGAGAGTAATCAATAGAGTGAGGGAGAGGGCATGAAAGGGAGAGAGAGAGAATAAAGACAAAGAAGAGAGGGAAGGGATGGAGAAAGTTTGTGAGATTAGTACATAGAGGGATAAATAACAAGAGAAAGAGAACAAACAAAGGATGGGGAGGGAGAGAGATAAAGGGATACTAAGAGAGAGATAGGGAAAAAATTAGAAAAGTTCTAGAAATAGTAGAGAGAAGGTGAGAATATAGTTGAGGGAGCATGAGAGAGATTGAGATCGATAGTTGAAGCTATTGTGTGAAGAGGAAAGATAGAGCGCGAGAGAGATAGAGGGTGGAATGGGAGAAGAGAGAGTGGAAGGGAAGGGGAGAGAGAAATATGAACAATATAGAGGGAGGT
>NW_018252421.1:44836-48755 GCF_001263595.1 Phalaenopsis equestris
AGAGTAGTACTGAAGGTAAGGGTGAGTAAGAGAAGAAAAGAAGAAAGGGCTCTGTAAATATTAAAAAATAATGGAAGGTGAATATAGGAGATGTATCCAAATAAAATGATGGAGAGTTGGTAAGTGGAAAAGTAAGTGTGTGTGTGTGAGAGAGAGAGAGAGAGACAGAGAGAGACTGAGGAAGTGAGATACATATAGAATGAGTGAGAGAGAGTGCAGAGAGAAAGGATAATGCAAGCAACCAAGAGAGATAGTGAGAGAGAGATGAAGATAATGACAGAGAATGAGAGAGAGTGAGATAATGAAGAAAGAAGAGATAGTAGAAAAAGAGAAAGGGAGGTGTTGGGAGAGAGAGAGTGTGTGATAGAGCAAGAAAGAGAGAGAGATAGTGAATGGGAGAAAAGAGAGAGAATAGAGAGCGCAAAAGAGAGATAGAGTAAGTAAGAAAGAATGATTGAGAGAATGAAGGAGATAAGGGAGGGAGAGTTAGAGTAAACAAGAGAGGGAGAGGGAGGGAGAGTTAAAGAGAAGATGAGAGGGGAAGATAGAGACGAATGAGTAAAGATAGGAAGAAAAAAAAGGGAGAGTTAAAGAGAGGGTGAGATGGAAGAGAGAAGTATGAATAAAGATAGGAAGCTAAAAAAGGGAGAGAGGAGTTGGGAAGTTTTGGAGGTGTGTATGGAGTTAAAGTGGGGTACGAATAGAGAGAGTGAGTGTGAGTGGGAAGAGAGAGATAGAGCAAGAAGTGAAATTAAAAGAGAGCGAGTGACAGAGAATGAGAGAAGAGAGTAAGAGTGTTAATAAAATTGAGGGAGAGAGAGAGGGTAAGAGAGCAAGATAGATAGAGTGAGCGATAAAGTGAGAGGGAGAGTAATAGAATTAGAATGAGATAGATAAAGAGAGGGAGAGAGCATGAGAGATATATAGAAAGAGGTAGATATAATATAAAAGTGGGAGAAAGGAATGGAGAGAAATAGAGGGATAGAGAGAGGGGGAGAGAGAGGGAGAGGGAATGAGAGGGAGAGAGAGGGAGAGGGAGTGAGAGGGAGAGGGAGAGGGAGGGGAGAGAAAGAGAGAGACAGAGATATATATAGAGTTGTGGAGTAATAGAGCGAGAGAAATTGAGAGAAAAATTGAGAAAGAGTGGAGTAAGAGTGGGAGGGATAGAGAGAAAAAATAGCTAGAAGTAGATGAGAGAGAGAGAGGAGCAAGAGTGAGAGAAATAAGGAGAAGTGAAGGAGACAGAGGGAAGAGAAACATATAAAGATAGAAAGAGAAAGGCAGAGAAGGAGGAAGAGTGAGAAGGGATGAGCGAGGGGAAAGAGAGAGAGAGGAAGAGAGAGGGAGAAAGAGAAAGGGCGGAAGAGAGCGAGATAGGGAGGAGGATAGAGAGAAGGAGGGAGGGCAAAATATAAAATGGAGAGAAGATGGTTAGCCGACTCGGGATAGAGAGAAAGAAAGTAAAATAGCAAGAGAAAGGAGAGATAGAGAAGTGTCGGAGAGTGAATGAGAGTGATAGGGAGAGAGCGAGCAAGGGAGAAGAGAGAGAATAAAATTGAGGAGAGAGGGAGGGATGAGAGAGAAAGTGATAATGGAGAGGGAGGGTGAGATAGATAAAGAATGTGAGAGAGAGAGAAAGAGAGGAGAGAAAGAGAAATAAATCAAGATTGCAGAGAGGTTGAAAGAGAAAGGAAAGGTGGAAGGGAGAATGAGAGAAAGTAGAGAGAAAGAGAGATCAAGAGAGAGAGGGTGAGGAGATTTAGAGAGCGAGAAGAGAGTGTGTGCGTGAGAACAAGAGTGATATTATAGAGAGGGAAGGAGAGAGTGAGGGAGAGATATAGAGATTGTGAGTGCAAGCAAAAGAAAGCAACGGTGAGACGGAGCAAGCAAGAAAGGAGGAGAGAGCAACAGTGAGACAAAGCAAGCAAGAAAGGAGGGGGGAGAGAGATATTAGGGATAAGGGGGAAGAAGGCAAGAGGAGAGATACAAAAAGAGAGAGAGAGAGAGAGAGGAGGGAAATAGAGAGAACCAGATAGAGGGAAAGAAAGAGAGAGTGTGTGTGTTAAAGAGGACAAGATGGAAGGAGAGAGATATATGGATTAAATGAGAAAATATATAAAGAGAGAGTGAGAGAGCGCGGATGAGAGAGAGCTGATGAGAGAGAGGGGGAGAGAGAAGGAGAGTTAAAGAGGACAAGATGGAAGGAGAGAGATGGAGTGAAGAACAGATGGAAGGCATGATTGAGGATATAGGAGAGAGAAGGAGAGAGAGAGAGAAAGAACATAAGAAAAGAGAGAAAGGGCTAATAGATGTTGAGAGAGAAGAAGAGAGAGACATATAGATGAGAGATAGTCGAAGGGATCGAGAGCAAGAAAGGGTAAGAGAGATAGAGTTTGATGGGAGTGCATGAGAAATGAGTGAAGATAGCGACAAACGAGAGTGCACGATAATGGGAGAGAGAAAAAAAAAGTTAAAGATAAAATGACAAAAGGGAGACAGAAAGTGAGGGGGGAAAGAGGGAGAGAAGGGGAAAGAGATGAGTGGAGAAGGTGAGGAAGAGAGAAAGGAAGGGAGGGAGAGAACAAGAGGGAGAGATAATAAAGTGGGTAGAAGTGGGGGAGGGAGAGGGATAGAAAGTGGGGGGAAGAGAGAGTGAGTGGGAGAGGGAGAGTGTAAGAGAGGGTGGAGTGTGAGAGAGAGAATAAAGAGAGAAGAGACAAAAGGGAAGTGAAAGAAGAGAGAGAGAGGTATTAAGGGAGGGAAGGATGGATAAATAAAGAGAGACGAGAGAGAGAGGAGCTAGATGGAGTGAAGGGGAGATTAAAAAGGCGAGAGAGGTAAAGAAAGAGAAGAGAGATTGTTTGAGAAAGAGGGAAAGAGTAAAAGAGAGAGAGAAGAAAAGAGGGAGGAGAGAAGTAGGGAAGAAGAGGGAGGTGGGCAAGAGTAGATAGAGAGAGAGAAAAGAAGAAGCATTAGAATAGAGAGATCATGCATGAGTAAGAATGAAATAGAGAGGATACAGAGATGAAGGGAGGAGAGGCAATGAACTTGAGAAAGAGAATATGACAAAGAGAATAGTAGAGAGGGAGAGTCAAAATGAGCGAGATAGACCAAGGGAGAAAGAGAGAGCACGAGAGATTAGAAAAGAGGGAGGGAGAGAAAAGGAGAGAGAGATGAGAATGATCAAGAGAAAGTAAGACAGAGAGAGGAAGCAAAGGAAAATGTTAGAGAGAAGTGACGTAGAAAATGAAAGAGAGTGAGTGAGAGAAGGAAAGAGAGAACAAAAATGAGATGATAAAAAAAAAGTGTAAGAGAAGAGGGAGGGTGGGAGAGGGAGAGAGAGATAAAGAGAGAAAGAAAGAAGAGAGAGCTAGTGAGGGAGGAAGAGAGATAAGAAAGGCATGCGAGAGATGGGGTGAGATGGTTGGGGAGGGAGAGAGGGGGAAAGAGGAAGATAGAGAGGAAGGGAGAAGAGAGGAAGAATGAATCAAGATGGTGGGAGAGGGGAGAGAGGGAGAGAGAGGGGCAGAAAGAGTGAGAGACAGATAGAAGAGTGAGATACCCTCCCTTTCTCTACTTAACCTTCTCGATACTCCCTCACTCTTTCTTCTCCTCTTTCTCACTTCCCTCCCTCTCTCTCCCTCTCTCTCTCACATAATCTCTCCTCTCTCACTCACTCACTCTTGCTCTTTCTTCCCTTAGTCTCTCCTCTATCTGTATTTCTCTCATTCTCTCTCTTATTGTTGCTCCCTCTCTCTTATCTTTCTCTCCCCCCTCTATCTCTCTCTATTTACCATTCTCTTGCTCTCTTTTCTATCACTCTTACTTCCCTCTCTTTCTTTGTTTATTATTTCTCTTGCTTTATCGCTCACTCTGTTCTCTCACCTTTCACTCTATTATTGTATTGCTTTCTTCTCTC
>NW_018252421.1:48792-49741 GCF_001263595.1 Phalaenopsis equestris
CTCTCACTTTTTCCCTCCCTATTTCACTCCCTCTCTCTCACACACACACACATCTTTATCTCTCTTTCTCACACACTCTCACTCACTCTCTTCCCTCACTCTCTCTTTTGTATTTATCTCTTGTTCTATCTTTCTCGCCCCTTTCTCTCACTCAAGATAGAGAATATTGAGAGAGTGTGTGGGATGCAGAGGGGTTGAGATAAAGAATAATGAGAGAGAGAGAGAGAGGGTGTGATGGAGAGAGAGAGAGAAGAAATAGAGAGAGGAAAGAAGAGAGGGAGGGCGAGAAAAAGGGATGTAGGGAGGGAGGGTTTGAGGGTTGGAATGTGAGAGATAGAGAAAGAGTCAGAGACTGGGAGAGAAGTCACAGAGAGTGAGAGAGTCACAGAGAGTGAGAGCGATGATAAGAGAGAGGTAAAAAGAGAGGAAGGGAGGGATATTAAGATAAAGAGATAAAGGATGTGAAGGTGGGAGGGTGAGTGAGATAGAGAGAGTAGGAATGAGGGAGGGAGGGAAGGAGTTAGAGAAGATAGATATACAAGAGAAAGAGAGAGGGACAGAGGAGTGAGAGAGAGATAGAGGGAGTGAAAGAGAGAGGGAAAGAGAACGAGAGGGCGAAAAGGAGAGAGAGAGTTAGAGAATAGAGAGAGGGTGAGAGTGATTGAGAGAGAGCAGGAGAGATAAAGAGAGAAAAGGTGGAAGCGAGAGAGACAATGGTGGAAGAAGATAAAGAGAGTAGAGAAAGGAGGGAGAGGGAAATAAAAAGAGGAAAAAGATAAGGAGGGGGAGAAAGTGGGACATAGGTAGGGAGTATTTGAGGGTTGGAATGAAAAGAGAGATAGTAAGAGGGAGAGAATGATAGAGAGAAAGAGAAAGCGAGAGAGGTAAATAGTGAGGTAGGGAAGGAGAGTGGACACAAAGAGAGGAAGTAGGGGAGGGAGGGATGTAG
>NW_018252421.1:49972-51136 GCF_001263595.1 Phalaenopsis equestris
AAAGAGGGATAAAGAGAGTTGGGGAGAGAGACATTGAGGGAGGGAGGGAGAGACTGTGTGTATGAGAGAGGGACAGAGTGAAATAAGAAGATGGAGAGAGTGTGGGTGTGAGTGAGGGAGAAAGAGATGAATTGTGGCTTAAAATGTAGAGAGATAGATAGAGAGTGCGAGAGGGGTGGGGGAGATGAGAGAAAGTGAGAGTGAGTGAGGAAGAGTAAGTGAGAGAGAGAGAGAGATAGAGCAAGAAATGGAGTAAAAGTAAAAGAGAAAGAGAGAAAGGATAGGAGATAGGGAGAGAGTTTTGAAGAAAGGGAATATAGCAATAAGGTGTGAGAGAGAGCTAGGAAGAGGGCGATAAGAGGCTAAGAGTGAAAGGTTGTGAGTGATGAATAGGCCAAGTGGGGGAGGGAGGCGGGGAGAGATAAAGAGACGAGACTGCGAGAGAGATAGAGGGACAGAAAGAGGGAGAATTAGAGAAGAGAGAAGAGAGAGCAGGAGAGGTAGAGTAAAAGGGTGGGAGGGAGATACAAATAAAGGCTTAAGAGACGAAAGTGAGGGAAATAAAGAGAAGAAGGGAGATCGAGAGGGAGAGAAGGAGGGATGTTGGGTGGGAGTTTTTAGGGTTAGAATGGGGGAGAGATATAAAGAGATCGGGAGTGAGAGAGAAAGAATATAGAGTGAGAATGATAATAAGAGAGTGACAAAGAGAGAAAGAGAGTGTTAGAGAGAGATAGGGAAGAGAGAGATGATGAGAGCGAGTAAAGGGTAGAAAACAAATAGATTCAAAGAATAAAAAGATAAAGAGAGGAGGGGTGTGAGTGAAAGAGAGTGGGACTACAAAAGATAGTTAGAGAGATACCTAAAAGTGTTGGGGAGAAGAGAGATACCAAGAGAGAGAGTAAAAGAGAGGGAGAGGCAGAGAAATAGAAAGAAACATTAATAAAGATAAGAGAGAATAGAGATAAGAGAGATAAGAGAGATAGGGGATAAAGAGGCAAAGAGTACGAAGGAGGGAAAGGGGGATGAAGATAGGAAGGGAGAGAGAGAAGGATAAAGATAGAGTGATGAAACATGGGAGGGAGAGGGAGAGAAAGGACTAAAGTGACGAAATTAGAAAGAAGGTAAGGAGGGCAGAAGAGAGAGAAAGAGAGTGAGAGATGGAAG
>NW_018252421.1:51181-51793 GCF_001263595.1 Phalaenopsis equestris
GAAAAAGAAAATGGGAGAGATAGAGAGCAACCAAGGTAATGTTCAAGGAAGCGCCAAATTTAGCCAACTAATCAGCAGTTTGATTGCCTTCCCGAAAAACATGAGTCCATCTGAGGGATGGAGAGAGGGATGGAGTGAAAGATAGACAGAGATAGAGAGTGAAAAAGATGGAGTGCAATAGAGGAATGGGGAAAGTGGGAGAGAGACATGGAGTTAAAGAGAGAGAGAGAGCAAATGATGGAGAACGCAAGAGAGATAAAGTGAGAGGGGGAGTAAAAGAGGGAAGGTAGACAAAGTGATAGAGATTAAGAGTGGGAGAGGGAGGGTGAGGGAGTGAAAAATAAAGAGTGAGAAAAAGTAGATTGAGAGTAAGAGATTGATATAAATAGTGAGAGCAAGAGAAAAGAGGCCAAAAGAGTGGTGAGAGAGAAGCAAAATAAACTAAAAGAAAGTGGGAGAGAAAGCATGAAGAGTGAGAGTAAGAGCTTAGAGAAATAAAGGGAGTGAGAGAAGAGAGAGAAGCAAGAGAAGATTCAGAGAGTAGAGAGACTCAAAAAAGATAATGTGAGAGAATGGGAGAGAAGAAGTGGAAGGGAGAGAGGGAGGGATGGA
>NW_018252421.1:51955-59030 GCF_001263595.1 Phalaenopsis equestris
GGGAGTGTGAGATTGAGGAAGAGTGAGAGGAAGAGATAGAGGGAGAAAGAGGAAGGAGTGAGTGAATAAAGAAAAAGAGAGATCTCACAAGAGTGAGAAAAAATATAGAGATATGGAGGGAGAAAAGAAAGATATAGAGAGAAAGAGAGCAAGAGAGTGAGGATGCAAGAGTGAGAGAGGGTGAGAATGGGATAGTGAGAGGAGAGAGTGTTAGAAGAAATAGAGCGTAAGTGTGAGAGAAGGAGGGAGATAAAGGGATTGAGAGCAAGATAGGCCAAGAGAGGGAGAGACAGAGAAAGGGATTGAGAGCAAGATAAGGCAAGTGAGAATGAGATAAAGAGAGAGAAAGTGAAATGTGTTAGGAGTGAGGGACAAAGGAGGGAACGAGATAGAGAGAAGGGGGAGAGGGAGAGAGTGGGGGACAGGAATAGGAGGGATAGTGGAAGGGAGAGAGAAAGAAGAGAAGAGAGAAAGAAGAGAGAGAAGAGAGATAGACAAGTGAGGAAGCAATAGAGAGAGGAATAAAAGGAGGGTGAGAGAGAGAGATGAAAGGTGAGATATAAGGAGAGAAATAGATGGAATTAAAGGTGGTTAGAGGGAGAGTGAGGCAAAAAAGTAAGGAATGGAAGAGAGAGGGATGAAGATCGATAAAGAGAGCAAAAGAAAGCAAAAGTGAGAGAGAGGGAGGGAGCGAGCGATAGTGAGAGAGGAAGAGAGTAATCAATAGAGTGAGGGAGAGGGCATGAAAGGGGGAAGAGAGAGATTAAAGACAGAGAAGAGAGAGAATTGGGATGAAGAAAGTTTGTGAGATTAGAACATAGAGGGATAAATAACAAGAGAAATAAAGCAAACAAAGGATAAGGAGGGAGAGAGATAAAGGGATACTAAGAGAGAGAGAAGGACAAAATTAGAAAAGTTATAGAAATAGTAGAGAGAAGGTGAGAATAAGGTTGAGGTAGCATGAGAGAGAGAGATCGATAGTTGAAGCTATTGTGTGAAGGGGAAAGATAGAGCACAAGAGAGATAGAGGGTGGAATGGGAGTAGAGACAGTGGAAGGGAAAGGGAGAGAGAAATATGAACAATATAAATGGAGGTAAAAGAAAAATATAGGGTGAGGAAGAGAAATGGTGAGAGGACCGCAAACTAGAGAGCTTAAGAGAGGGAGGAAAGGAGGCAACAAATGAGGGTGTGATAGAATAGTGAGAAGATGGAGAGAGTTGGAAGAGTGAGAGAGAGTTAGAGGAAGATAGAATGTAAGGGTGAGCAAGAGAAGAAAAGAAAAAAAGGCTAATAATGGAATGTGAATATAGGAGAGGTATCCAAATAAAATGATGGAGAGTTGGTAAGTGGAAAAGCAAGTGTATGTGTGTGTGTGAGAGAGAGAGAGAGAGACTGAGGAAGTGAGATACATATAGAATGAATGAGAGAGAGTGCAGGGGGAAAGGATAATGCAAGCAACCAAGAGAGATAGTGGGAGAGAGATGAAGACAATGAGAGAGAGAATGAGAGAGAGTGAGATAATGAAGAAAAAAGAGTTAGTAGGAAAAGAGAAAGGGAGGTGTTGGGAGAGAGAGAGTGTGTGATAGAGCAAGAAAGAGAGAGAGAGATAGTGAAAGGGAGAAAAGAAAGAGAATAGAGAGAGCAAAAGAGAGATAGAGTGAGTAAGAAAGAATGAAGGAGATAAGGGAGGGAGAGTCAGAGTAAACAAGAGAGGGAGAGGGAGCGAGAGTTAAAGAGAGGATGAGAGGGGCAGATAGAGACGAATGAGTAAAGATAAGAAGAAAAAAAGAGAGTTAAAGAGAGGGTGAGATGGAAGAGAGAGAAGAATGAATAAAGATAGGAAGCTAAGAAAGGGAGAGAGGAGTTGGGAAATTTTGGAGGTGTGTATGGAGTTAAAGTGGGGTAAGGATTGAGAGAGTGAGTGTGAGTGGGAAGAGAGAGATAGAGCAAGAAGTGAAATTAAGAGAGAGCGAGTGACAGAGAATGAGAGAAGAGAGTAAGAGCGTTAATAAAAGAGAGGGAGAGAGAGAGAGGGTAAGAGAGCAAGATAGACAGAGAGGGAGCGATAAAGTGAGAGGGAGAGTAATAGAGCTAGATAGAGGGAGAAAGATAAAAAGAGGGAGAATTAGAATGAGATAGAGAAAGAGAGAGATAAAGCATGAGAGATATATAGAAAGAGATAGAATATAAAAGTGGGAGAAAGGAATGGAGAAAGATAGAAGGATAGAGAGAGGGGGAGAGAGAGGAAGAGGGAATGGGAGGGAGAGAGAGGGAGAGGGAGTGAGAGGGAGAGGGAGGGGAGAGAAAGAGAGAGAGAGACAGAGATATATATAGAGTTGTGGAGTAATAGAGTGAGAGAAATTGAGAGATAAACTGAGAAAGAGTGAAGTAAGAGTGGGAGGGATAGAGTGAAAAAAGCTAGATGCAGATGAGAGAGAGAGAGAGAGGAGCAAGAGTGAGAGAAATAAGGAGGAAGTGAAGGAGACAGAGGGAAGAGAACATAAAAAGATAGAAAGAGAAAGGCAGAGAAGAAGGAAGAGTGAGAGAAGAAGAGCTAGGGGAAGAGAGAGAGAGAGAGAGTGGAAAAGGACACAAATGAGACTTAGAGAGCTAAAGGAGATAGGTAGGGAGACAAAGAAGGAGAAAGGTATAAATAAGGAAAAGAAAGGATGGGGGAGAGGCGGAGAGTGCAAAATTGAGAAGGAGAAGGGGTTATGGAGAGTGGTAGTGAAAGATCGAGAAAGAGTGATAGTTTTTTAGAGAGGGAAAGGAGCGAATAAGAGAGATGAAAAGAGAGTGTAAGCATAAAAAGCAGAGAGAAGAGTAAGCAAGAGAAGGGAGAGGGAGAAAGAGAAAGGGCAGAAGAGAGAGATAAAGAGAAAGAGGGAGGGCAGAATAGAAAATGGAGAGAAGATGGTGAGCCGACTAGGGATAGAGAGAAAGAAAGTAAAAGAGCAAGAGAAAGGAGAGAGATAGAGAAGTGTCGGAGAGTGAATGAGAGTAATAGGGAGAGAGCGAGCAAGGGAGAAGAGAGAGAAT
Organism: Phalaenopsis equestris; assembly: GCF_001263595.1. Classification (NCBI taxonomy): domain Eukaryota; kingdom Viridiplantae; phylum Streptophyta; class Magnoliopsida; order Asparagales; family Orchidaceae; genus Phalaenopsis; species Phalaenopsis equestris. The sequence continues at coordinate 54,996 of NW_018252421.1, forward strand.
AAAATTAAGGAGAGAGGGAGGGATGAGAGAGAAAGTGAGATTGGAGAGGGAGGGAGAGATAGATAAAGAATGTGAGAGAGAGAGAAAGAGAGGAGAGAAAGAGAAATAAAGAAAGATTGCAGAGAGGTTGAAAAAGAAAGGAAAGGTGGAAGGGAGAATGAGAGAGAGTAGAGAGAAAGAGAGATCAAGAGAGAGAGGGTGAGGAGATTTAGAGTGTGAGAAGAGAGAGAGAGTGTGGGAGAACAAGAGTGATTTTATAGAGAGGGCAGGAGAGAGTGAGGGAGAGATAGAGATGAAGAGTAAGTGAGTGATGCAAGCAAAAGAAAGTGGGAGAGAGCAAGGGTGAGACAGAGCAAGCAAGAAAGGAGGGAGGAGAGAGATACTAGGGATAAGGGGGAAGAAGGCAAGAGGGGAGATACAAAGAGAGAGAGAGAGGAGGGAAATAGAGAGAACCAGATAGAAGGAAAGAAAGAGAGTGTGTGTGTGTGTTAAAGAGGACAAGATGGAAGGAGAGAGATATATGGATTAAATGAGAAAACATATAAAGAGAGAGTGAGAGAGAGCTGATGAGAGAGAGGGGGAGAGAGAAGGAGAGTTAAAGAGGACAAGATGGAAGGAGAGAGTGGAGTGAAGAAGAGATGGAAGGCATGATTGAGGGTATAGGAGAGAGAAGGAGAGAGAGAGAGAACATAAGAAAAGAGAGAAAGGGCTAATAAATGTTGAGAGAGAAGAAGAGAGAGACATATAGATGAGATATAGACAAAGGGATCGAGAGCAAGAAAGGGTAAGAGAGATAGAGTTTTGATGGGAGTGCAAGAGAAATGAGTGAAGATAGCGACAAACGAGAGTGCGCGATAGTGGGAGAGAGAGAAGAAAAGTTAAAGATAAAGTGACAAAAGGGAGACAGAAAGTGAGGGGTTGAAAGAGGGATAGAACGGGAAAGAGATTGAGTGAGAGAGAGAAAGTGAGGAAGAGAGAAAGGGAGGGAGAGATAATAAAGTGGGTAGAAGTGGGGGAGGGAGAGGGATAGAGAGTGGGGGGAAGAGAGAGTGAGTGGGAGAGGGAGAGTGTAAGAGAGGGCGAAGGAGAGTGAGAGAGAGAATAAAGAGAGCAGAGACAAAAGGGAAGAGAAAGAAGAGAGAGAGATATTAAGGGAGGGAAGGATGGATAAATATAGAGAGAGGAGAGAGAGAGGAGCTAGATGGAGTGAAGGGGAGATTAAAAAGGCGAGAGAGGTAAAGAAAGAGAAGAGAAATTTTCTGTGAAAGAGGGAAAGTGTAAGAGAGAGAGAGAAGAAAGGAGGGAGGAGAGAAGTAGGGAACAAGAGGGAGGTGGGCAAGAGTAGATAGAGAGAGAGAGAGAGAGAGAGAGAAAAGAAGAAGCATTAGAATAGAGAGAGCATGCATGAGTAAGAATGAAATAGAGAGATGAATGGAGGAGAGGCATAGAACATGAGAGAGAGAATATGACAAAAAGAATAGTAGAGAGGGAGAGAATCAGAATGAGCGAGATAAACCAAGGGAGAAAGAGAGAGCAGGCGAGATTAGAAAAGCGGGAGGGAGAGGAAAGGAGAGAGAGATGAGAAAGATCAAGAGAAAGTAAGACAGAGAGAGGAAGCAAAGGAAAATGTTAGAGAGCAGTGATGTAGAAAACGAAAGAGAGTGAGTGAGAGAAGGAAAGAGAACAAAAATGAGATGATAAAAAGAAGTGTAAGAGAAGAGGGAGGGTGGGAGAGGGAGAGAGAGATAAAAAGAGAAAGAAAGAAGAGAGAGCTAGTGAGGGAGGAAGAGAGAGAATAAAGGCATGCGAGAGATTGGGTGAGATGATGGGGGAGGGAGAGAGGGGGAAAGAGGAAGATAGAGAGAAAGGGAGAAGAGAGGAAGAATGAATCAAGATGGTGGGAGAGGGGAGATAGGGAGAGAGAGAGGGAAAGAAAGAGTGAGAGACAGATAGAAGAGTGAGATACCCTCCCTTTCTCTCCTTAACCTTCTCGATACTCCCTCACTCTTTCTTCTACTCTTTCTCACTTCCCTCCCTCCCTCTCCCTCTCTCTTACTCAATGTCTTCCCCTCTCACTCACTCACTCTTGCTCTTTTTTCCCTTAGTCTCTCCTCTATCGGTATTTCTCTCATTCTCTCTCTTATTGTTGCTCCCCGTCTCTTATCTTTCTCTCCCCTCTATCTCTCTCTATTTATCATTCTCTCACTCTCTTTTCTATCACTCTTACTTTGCTCTCTTTCTTTGTTTATTCTTTCTTTTGCGTTATCGCTCACTCTCTTTTCTCACCTTTCACTCTATTATTGTATTGCTTTCTTCTCACCCTCTTCTTATCTCTCTCACTATTTTTCACTTTCTCTTACGCTTATTTCTCTCACTTTTTCCCTCCCTCTCTCTCTCTCACACACACATCTTTATCTCTCTTTCTCACACACTCTCACTCACTCTCTTTCCTCACTCTCTCTTTTGTATTTATCTCTTGTTCTATCTTTCTCGCTCTTCTCTCTCACTCAAGATAGAGAATATTGAGTGAGTGTGTGGGATGCAGAGGAGTTGAGATAAAGAATAATTAGAGAGAGAGAGGGTGTGATGGAGAGAGATAGAGAATGGAGAGAGAGAGAAGAGATAGAAAGAGTGAGAAAGAGTGAGTAAATGGAGAGTTAGGTAGAGATTTATTGACAAAGAGAAAGAGTGAGTGAATAGGGATTGGTCGTGGAGTGAGAAAGTGAGAGTGAGAAATTGAAAGACAGAGCATGAGAACGAAGTAGAAAGAGAACCCAGAAATAAAGAGGGAGAGGGGGTGAAAAATGGAGAGGGAGAGAGAAGGAGGGAGGGAGAGTAAGAAAGGAAGGGCAGGAAAGACAGAGACGGGGAGAAAGTGTGGGTGTGAGAGAGGCAACAAAAGATAGACAAAGATAGAGTGAGTGAGAGTGTCAGAACAATAGAGAGTGAGAGAGATGGAGGGAGAGGGAGAGAGTGGGAGTGGGTAGGGTGAGAGAGAGAGAGCAAAAAGGAGAGCGTAAGAGTGCGAAAGAGAGAAAGAGATAGAGGGAGATATAGTGAGAGAGTGAGGGAGGCATAAGAAAATCAATTGAGAGAGATTGAGAAATGAGAGCTGGAGAGAGAAAAAAGATGGCAGGAGATAAGTATATATAGTGGGAGAGAGTGTGAAGGAAATAGAGGAAAAGAGAGTGAGAATGAGCGCAAAGAGAGAGAGAGTGAGAGATTGAGAGAAAAGAGCAAGGGAAGGAGAGATTGAGAGAGGTGGATAGAGTGAGGAGCGAGAGAGAGGGATAGAAAAGAGCAACAGAGAGATAGATAGAGTGAGAGGTAAGATAGGGAGGAGAAAGAGAATGAGAATGATTTGAATAGAGTGAGACATAATTAGATTGATGTAGACTGGAGAGAGGGTGAGAGGAAAAGAAGAGCATAGGAGAAAGAGAAAAAAGGAAGGAGAATCTATGAGAAGATTGAGAGAGAGAAATATGGAGAGGCAATGAAAAGGAGAGAGTGAGAAAGAGCAAGAGAAAGAGGGAGTAATAACGAGCGAGAGTGAGAAAGATAGGGAGAGTGGAATAGACCTAGAGATGGAAAGGAGAGAAAATGAAGATTGAGCTAGAAAAGGAGGAAGAAATAGTGAGAGAGATGACTCAGAGAAAGAGGGAGAGAGAGTGAGCAAGAGTGAGAGAAAGTGCCAGAGAGAGGTAGAGCACTAGAAAGAGTTAGGGATAAATATACGGGAGAGAGAGTGAGCAAGAGTGAGAGAAAGTGCCAGAGAGAGGTAGAGCACTAGAAAGAGTTAGGGATAAATATACGGGAGAGAGAGAAGGATTGGAAAAAGGCTATGGAGAGAGTGAATGCTTGTGTGAGAGAGACAAAATCAAAGAGATAGGAACAGATAAAGAGAGAATGAGAAAGATAGAGTGAGAGAGATAGATAGAGTGAGTGAGATGGAAAAAGAAGAGAGAGAACGAATGAGAGAGGAAAAGAGAGAGCAAGAGAATGAAGGGAAACAGAGAATGGGAGAAGAGAAAAAAA
>NW_018252421.1:59352-61549 GCF_001263595.1 Phalaenopsis equestris
AATGATATGGAGAGAGTGAGGAGCGAGAGAGAGGGATAGAAAAGAGCAACAAAGAGGTAGAGAGAGTGATAGGTAAGATAGGGAGGAGAGAGAGAATGAGAATGACTTGAATAGAGTGAGACATAATTAGATTGATGTAGACTGAGAGAGAGGGTGAGAGGAAAAGAAGAGCGTGGGAGAAAAGAGAAAAAAGGAAGGAGAATCTATGAGAAGATTGAGAGAGAGAAATATGGAGAGGCAATGAAAGGGAGAGAGTGAGAAAGAGCAAGAGAAAGAGGGAGTAATAACGAGCGAGAGTGAGAAAGATAGGGAGACTGGAATAGAGCTAGAGATGGAAAGGAGAGAAAATGAAGATTGAGCTAGAAAAGGAGGAAGAAATAGTGAGAGAGATGACACAGAGAAAGAGTGAGAGAGAGTGAGAGAAAGTGCCAGGAGAGGTAGAGCACTCGAAAGAGTTAGGGATAAATATACGGGTGAGAGAGACAAAATTGAGGTAGGCTACAGAGAGAGTGAATGCTTGTGTGAGAGAGACAAAATCAAAGGGATAGGGACAGATAAAGAGAGAATAAGAAAGATAGAGTGAGAGAGATATAGTGAGTGAGATGGAAAGAGAAGAGAGAGAACGATTGAGAGATGAAAAGAGAGCAAGAGAATGAAGGGAAACAGAGAATGGGAGAAGAGAGAAAAAGAGAGATGAAGAGAGTGCAAGTGGGAGAGATAGTGGGAAAGAAAGAAATATTGCAACAGAAAGCGAGAGAGGGACAGTCAGTGCAGGATAACGAGTGAGGGAGTGTGTGAGAGGAAGACAAGATTGGGGTAGAAAGAGCAAAAAAAATGGATATATCAAGAAATATTGTGAGAGAGATGCATAGAGAGATCAAGGGATAGAGAGAAGTATGAGAGACTGAGAGAGAGGTTAGGAGAGGAATATGGAAAGGAGGGAGGGAGGGAGGGAGGGATAGAGTGAGGGAAGGAGAGAAGGAGAAAGAGAGGAAGTGAGAGAGTGAGATAGTGAAGTGAGAGGGGGAATGAGAGAGAAAGAATGGGAGAAAAAGAGAGGAAGAGAGACAAAGGGATCAGGAGAGAGAGTAGAAATAGTGAGAGACATTAGGGAGTGAGATAAAGAGAGGAAGAGTAAGAGAGATATAAGGCAAGACAAAGAGAGAAAGAAAGAGAGGGAGGGAGGGACAGGGCGTGTGTGTTTAGAGAGAGAGGGGTAGAGGGAGGAAAGAGAGCAAGCACGAGGGTGGAAGAGAAAGAATAGAAAGGATTATGAAAGAGTAAAGAGTGAGCAAGAGAAAGTGCAAGAGAGATACATGGAAGAGAGAGTGGGAGAGAGAGGGAGACAAAAAGAGAAAAAGTTTGAGAATGCAAGGGAGAGAGAGTGAGAGTGATGGATAAATAGATAGACAAAGAGGGAGAGAGAAAGAGAGAATGGTTATGAGGTACAAAAAGTGAGAGAGAGTGAGGAGAAGGAAGACAAAGATATATAAGTAGACATAGAGGGAGAGGGAGAAAGAGGGAGAAAGAGGGAGAAAATGAGAGGGGGACGGAAGGAGGGAGAGAGAGAAATAGTTAGAGAGAAAGAAACAGAAATAAAAAGAAGAGAGTGAGAGAAGAGAGGAAAGAGGGAGGAGATTGAGAGATGAAGGCAAGATGGAAGGCGAGATGGAAGGGACGAGCACAGAGGCAGGCAGAGAGAGTTGAAAGGCAGAGAGGGAGATAGTGGGAGATGGAGGGCAAGAGTTGAAATGGAAAGAGAGTGAGAAAGAGACAGAGAGAGAGAGAGAGAGAGTGGGAGTGAGAGAGAGAGAAGGATGGACATTAAGAAAGAGAGAGAAAATGATCGAGAGATAGAATAGAGAGAATGAGAAGAAAGAGAAGAGAGATGCCACGTGAGAAAAAGGGAGATATATAGATGAGAGAGAGAGAGAGTGAGAGCAAGAAGCAGTAAGAGAGCATGAGATTGAAGAGAGAGCTATATAAGTAAGAGAAGGTAGAGGGAAAAATAATAGAGTGGAGAGACAATTAAATTGAGACAAAAAGTGGGAAAGGGAGGGAGAGAGAGAACGAGAGGGGATTCAGAGGGATAGAGGTATAGAAAGTGAGGGGGAGAGAGAAGAAAGGAATAGAAAAAGAGAGGAAGCTAAGGATGGAGAAAAGAAGAGAGAGAGAGAGGGTGGAGGAAGGAGAGTGA
>NW_018252421.1:62421-64603 GCF_001263595.1 Phalaenopsis equestris
GAGGGTAAGTGAGAAAGTGTGATAGAAGATATGAAAAGTAAGAAGAGACTGAGTTTGAGAAGTAAGAGATCAGAAGAGAGAAAGAGATGATGAGAGAGAAAAGAGATAGAGAAAGGAAAGTGAGAGAGATGGAGAGAGAGCAAAGAAATAGAGAAGGAAAGAGAGAGCAATTAAGAGAGAAAAAAATAACAAGAAAGAGAATGGAGAAAAGAGAGTAAGAGAGGGGGAGTAAGAGGGGAGAGAGAAGGATGGAGTTAGAGGGTGAGAGAAAGAAGAGAGTCCGAACAACGAAGCAGGAGAGATAAGAAAGAAGTGAGTGAGAGGGACTGAGAGAGTGGAATAGAGAAAGAATGAAAGTAATATAGAGAAATGGAAAAGTGCAAAGGGAGAGTGCGGTAGAGGTATGGAGTGGGAGAGAGAGAGCCGCATAAAGAGGGAGATAGAGCATGTGGGAGAAAGAGAGAGCGAGTAAGGGAGAGAAGGAAATACTTGGAGAGAAAGCAAGGGGAAGGGAAGAGCGAGAAAAACTAGATATAGTGAGATAGGGATATAGAGAAATAGCATGAACAAGGGAGTGAGAGAGATATAGAGAGAGCAAGAGTGAGGGAGAGAGATATTAATTATTGGGGGAGGTAAAAAAATGGAAATGAAAGAGGGGGGATAAGAGGACATTAAAGAGAAAGCATCGAAGAGATAAAGCTAGAGAGATATAGAGAAAAAACGAAAGAAGATAGATATAATAGGAAAAAAAGAAATTGGAGGCATAGTGGGTGAAAGAGAGAGAGGGTGAAAGAATGGATAAAGTGAGAGGGAGGAAGGGAGGGAGAGTAAGAGAGTGCGATAGAGAGTGATTGGAGAGAAGATACATAGAGAGGAGAGAGAAGAGAGAGGGATAGTGATGGAGGGAGGGAGGTATAGTTGAGAGAGAGACAGAGAGAGAGCAGAGATATAAGGGTGAGATAGAGGGAAAGGGAAAATAAGAGGTGGAGGGAAGGGAAGAGGAAGAGTGTGAGAAAGTGGGAGAGATTGAGAATGAAAGAGGGATGACAAAAAAAATGGAAGAATGGGGGAGGAGGTCCAAAGAGAGAGGGAGATAAAGATAAGGTAGAAAAAAGAGAGCGATATGGAGGGTGAGAGAGGGGAGAGAGAGAGGAAAAGAGAAAAAGTGTGGGAGAGAATAAAAAGGAGCAAGAGAATAGGGAGAGTGAAAGATGAGAGAGAGCAAGCTATAGCAAGAAAAGAGAGAGAGAGTAGGAAGGGATGAATGGAAGGAATCTTAGAGAGGGAGAGAGAGAAAAGGATAATGAAGAGAAAGCAAGAGAGTGGGAGGTAGATACCGATAGAAAGAGAGAGCTAGAAGAGAGAGTGAGAAAAGAAGAGTGACAAAATAGAGATAGATAGAGAGAGAAAAGAGATAGAGAAGGAATTAGAGCAAGAAAGATTGGGTAAAGGGAAGAGAGAAAAAATAGAGTGACAGAGAGAGAACATGAGAGGGAGAGGGTAGGTCAAAGATAGAGTGATATAAAGGGGAGAGAGGGGGACTGAGAAGGAAAGAGAGAGTGAGAGAGAGAAAGTATGAGAGAGAATAAAAAGGAACAAGCGAATAGATTGAGTGAAATATAAGAGAGAGTATGCTAGAGTGTGAAAAGAGAGAGAGAGAGAGCAAGTGAGGGAGAAAGAGAGAGGAAAGATATGGGAGAGGGAGGGAGGATGAGATACTGAGAGAAGGAGGGAGGGGAGAGAGAGATAGATAGAAAGGTATAGCAAGAGAGATAGTAAGAGAGCAAAGAGATAATGAAGGAAAGAGAGAGCAAGCAAGTGTGAGAAGGATAACAAAAAGAGACAAGAAAAAAGGAGTAAGAGAGAAGGGGAGAGAGGGGAGAGAGAGTGGGAGAGAGAGTGGGATAGAGGGAGTCAAAGAGTAATAGAAAGAGAGAGCTAGATGAGAGAGTAAGTAACGAAGAGTGACAGAATAGAAAAAGATAGAAAAAGCAAAGAGATATAGAAGGAAAGAGAGTGAATGAATGATTGAAGTGTGAGGAGGGAAGGGGAGAGAGCAAGAGAGAGAGAGATAGAGAGAGAAAGGGAGAGAGATTGATTGGGCAAGAAAGAAAGAGAGAAAGTGAGAGAGTGAGTGTGAGGGAGGGAGGGCAGAAAGGTAAGAGATATAGTGGGAGAGAGG
>NW_018252421.1:64654-66173 GCF_001263595.1 Phalaenopsis equestris
AAAAAAGATAGCAATAGCAAAGAGATACAGAAGGAAAGAGAGTGATCAAATGAATGAAGAGTGAGAAGGGAGGGGGAGAGAGAGCAAGAGAGAGAGATAGGGAGAGAAAGAGAAAGGGAGAGAGATTGATTGAGCGAGAGAGAAAGAGATAAAGTGAGAGAGTGAGTGTGAGTGAGGGAGGGAGGGTGGAAAGGTAAGAGATAGAGTGGGAGAAAGGATAGATAACAAGAGATAAAGATAGGAAGAGAGATTTAGAATGCAAAAGAAGGGAGCTAGTAAAAGAAGAAAGAGATCAAGAGATAGATAGAGAGAAAGGGAAAGCGAGAAAGGTGGCGAGGGAATAAAGAAATAGAGAGGGAAAGAAAGAGAAAGTAAGAGAGCAAAGGATAACAAGAAAGTGAAGAGAGAAAGGGGAGAGAGAGATAGAGAGAGAAAATAAGGGAGGAGAGAAAATAAGAGAGCGGAAGGCAGAGAGTGATAAGAAAGAAAAGTGAGAAAAGAAAGTGAGAAAAGATGAGCGAAAAAATAGCAAGCTTTTCTATCTTCTCTTTCTGATTATCTCTCTGTTGCTTGCTCTATTTCCTTCTCTTTCCTTATATATCTCTCTGTTGCTTGCTCTAGCCCCTCTTCTCACTTAAACTCTCATTCCCTATCTCCTTCCATCTTTATTTCTATCATTCTTTCGTGCTCTTTTCTACTTCCCACTCTCAATCTCACTCCCTTCCTCATTCCCTCCATTCCTCGTTCCCTATCCCTTCGTCTATTTTTTTCAATCTTGTTTCTTTTTTGCTCAATTCTCAACTCATATCGGAGCAAGGTACTCCTTGTCCTACTGAGACTGAGACCGCGTGAAGCAATACCAAATTCTCAAGACTCTGGTAGACACCGATGTAGGGCTTCATTCTTCAGTTTCTTTCTCTCATTATCCCGCTTTATCACCCTCCCACACCTCATATATCTCTTCTCTTTCCCCCTTTTCTCTCCTCCTCTCTCTGCAATCCCTCCTTCCCTGACTCCCTTTCTATTCACTCTCTTCTTTCAATCTTTTCTCTCACTCTCTCTCTCACTTGATTCTTTATTCTTTCACTCGCTTATTTCTATCTTTCTCTCTCTCTCTCCACGTCTCCCTCCCCCTCTTTAGCACTTTTCTCTCTCTTTCTCTCTAAATATATATCTGCATCCTTTTCTTATTATTTTCTGACCCTCCTTTCTCTACCTTGCTTTCTAACTTTTATCTCACATAATGTTCTCTCGCCATTCTTGCTAACCCACTCTCCCTTCCCCTCCCCTCTCTCTATTTCTATCTCTTTCTTTACTAACTCACCCTCTCTCTCTCTTTCTTTCCTACCTCATGTCTCTCCCTCTCTCTCACTTTCTCTTTCTCTTTCTCTCTCACTCCATTCTCCCTTCCGCGCCCTCCCTCTTTCTCTCTTGTTTTCTTTTCTCTCTCTCTCCTCTTTCTTGCTCTACCTCTTGCTCGTTCTCTCTCTCCTTCTCTTCTCTATCTTTTCACTTGCTT
>NW_018252421.1:66382-67015 GCF_001263595.1 Phalaenopsis equestris
CCTCCTTTTCCCACCCTCCCTCTCTCTTTCTCTCTATGTTCGTCTCGCTCTCTCTCTCTCCTCTCTCTCACTCTCCCTACTTTTTTCTAACTATCTATCTTTATCATTATTTCTCCCTCTGACCCTCCCTCTTTCCTTCTCTTGATTTTTCTCTTTCTTTGATCTCCTTTACTTCTCTTCTTATCTCTCTTTTCAATTTCTTACTCTCTTTTTCAATCTCTCTCATTCTCTCTTTTTGCTATTCTTTATTTTATATCTTCTCTCACATTTTCTTACCCTCTCTCCCTCTCTAACTTTCACTCTATATCTAACACACTCTATCTCTCTCTCCTTTTTGTTTTCTCTTTCACCTCCCACCCTTCCCTTCTGATTCTCCCTCACTACCTTTTCTCTCTCTCTTTCTCTCCTCTTTCTCTTCTCTTTCTCTCGCTCATCTCTAACTCTCTCCCTCCCTTTATCGCTCTCTCTCTCTTTTTATACCTTTCATCCTCTCTCTATCCCTCTACCTACCTCCCACCCTTTATCTCCCTCCTTCCCACCATTTATTTCTCTCTCTCTCACTCTCTCAATTTCCTTCTCTTTCTCCCTCTCTCCCTCTCTAATTCTTCTCTACTCTCTTTCACTCTCTCACCA
>NW_018252421.1:67602-76320 GCF_001263595.1 Phalaenopsis equestris
CCTTTCCCTTTCTCAAGCTCCCTCTCTCCATTCCTCTCCTTTGTCTCTCTTTCTCTCACTATCCTCTTTATTCTCACTCTCACTTATCTCTCTATAGCTTCTCTTTCTCACTTTCTCTCTGTCACGCCCCCTCTCTCCCTCCCTCACTTTGACTCAATCCATCTTCTCTCTATTACTCTCTTTTACTTTATCGCTCTCGTACCATCCATCGCTTGCACTCTCTCCCTTTGTCTCTCTCCCTCCCTCCATACATCTTTATTTGTCTCCCTATATTTCTCTCTACCTCTCTCCTTAAGTCTTCTCTCTACCACTCTCTCACTCTCTATCCCTTGCTATCGCTCTCTATCTCTTGCTCTTCCAGTTCTCTCTTTCTCTCTTTCTCTCTCACACACTCTCTCTCTCTCATGCTCTTCTCTCACTTCTCTCTCTCTCACTCCTAGCCCTCTCTCTATTTTTCTCCCGCTCCTACCCTTCCTTTCTATCTTTCTCTCTTGCCCTCTTCCTCACTCTCTCTTGTGCTCTCCCTCACCCTCCCACCTTGTTTATTCACTAGATCTTATTTTTTTTCTCTCCCACTCTGTAGCACTCTCTCTACCCCTCTTATCTCTCATTACTTCTCATTTCACTCACACTTCTCTCTCGCTTCATCCCTCTCTCCCTCCTTTCACTTGCTCCCTTCCTTTCTCTCTCCATCTCTCCCTCTTTTGCACTCCTCTTGCTTCATCTCTCTAGCTCCTCTTGCTTTACACTCTCTCTCTCTTTTCTCTCACTTTGCTCACTCTTGCTTGGTTCTCTCACTCTCTCTCTTTCATGCTATTTTCTCTCTTTCTATTTTCTCAAGCTCTTCCTCTCGCACATCCTTCCCTCTCTCTTCACTTTCTCAAGCTCCCTCTCTCTATCCCTCTCCTATATCTCTCTTTTTCTCTCACTGTCCTCTTTATTCTCACTCTCACTTATCTCTCTATAGCTTCTCTTTCTTCTCTTTCTCACTTTCTCTCTCTCTCACGCCCCCTCTCTCCCTCCCTCACTTTGAGTCAATCCATCTTCTCTCTATTACTCTCTTTCACTTTATCGCTCTCGTACCATCCATCGCTTGTACTCTCTCCCTTTGTCTCTCTCCCTCCCTCCATACATCTTTATTTGTCTCCCTCAATTTCTCTCTACCTCTCTCCTTACGTCTTCTCTCTACCACTCTCTCACTCTCCATCCCTTGCTATCGCTCTCTGTCTCTTGCTCTTCTAGGTCTCTCTTGCTCTCACACTCTCTCTCTCTCATGCTCTTCTCTCACTTCTCTCTCTCTCACTCCTAGCCCTCTCTCTATTTTTCTCCCGCTCCTACCCTTCCTTTCTATCTTTCTCTCTTGCCCTCTTCCTCACTCTCTCTTGTGCTCTCCCTCACCCTCCCACCTTGTTTATTCACTAGATCTTATTTTTTTTCTCTCCCACTCTGTAGCACTCTCTCTACCCCTCTTATCTCTCATTACTTCTCATTTCACTCACACTTCTCTCTCGCTTCATCCCTCTCCATTAATCAAAACAAAACTCTCTCTCGCTCTATCTCTCCCCTCTCTCATTTCTCTCTCTCCCTCTATCTTTTGACAACAATCTTCAATTCTCTCTCTCCCTTTTTTTTAATTCCTCTCCAACTCTCTCTACCTCTCTCTCTCTCTTAATCACTCTCTCTACTCTCTCTATCTCCCTCAGCCGTACTCTCTCTTCCTCACTCAGTCTTTATCTCTCTTTCTCGTTCTCTCTCTCTCCCTCCTAATATCTTTTTCTCTCCTCATTCAAACCATCACACACTATCTTTCTACCTCCTTTTACCACCCACTTTCTCTTCCTCTATACTTCCATCTCTCTTCCCTTCCATACCAACTCTGTCTCTTCCTTCCTCCATCATTCTTACTCTCCCCCTTGCTCTTAATCTCGCTGTCCCTCCCTCTTAATCTCGTACTTTCTCTCTCTCTCTCTAGATCTCTCTCACTCCCCAACTCTCTTTCATCTTTTATCTCTCTTTCCATTGATCTTGCTTACTCCCTCTTTATTTCTATCTCAGAATCTCCATAATGTTGCTCAACTTATTTCTCCTTCCTTCCCTCTCTTTTCTTTATCTCATTTTGCTTCTTTGTCACCCGCCTTTATTCCATCTCATCTAGCTTTTTTCACTATCTTTAGCACCCTTTCTAGTTCTCTACCTCGCTCTCTCTCCATATTACTATTCACTCTCCTTCTTTCAATGTCCTTTACTCTCCTTTCTCTTACACTATCTTTCTTGCTCACTCGCTCGCTCACTCTTCTCTCTGTCTCTACCTCTCCTTCTCTTTCTATCTCACTCCCTCTATCCTTATCTTTCTCTCTCTTTCCTTCCCTCTCTTTTGTTTTCTCTCCCATGCTTTCATGTCTCCATTTCTGTTTCTCCTCATCTCTCTTGACTCACTCCCTTACTCTCCCTTTCACTCGCTTTGATCTATACTTTTTTTATTTGTCCATCCTTCCTCCATTTTTGTATCTCTCATTTATCTCTTTCTCTCCTGATTTCTTTCTTTACATATCCTGCTCTTTCTTTCTCTCTCCTTCCCTCTCTCTCCTTCCCCTCTCTTTTCTCTCTCTTTATTTCTTTCTCACTCTCTCACTCTCTCATACTTTATCTCTCTTGTGCTCCATGTTACTATTTAACCCTCCCCCTCTATTCCTCTCTCTCCATCCGTCAATCTCTCCCACTATCTCTCTCATTATTCTCTCTACCTCTTTCTTGCTCTCTTAATCTATCTTGCTCTCTCTATCTCTCAGCCTTCCCCTTAATTCTTTCTCTATCTCTCTCTGGCGCCCTATGCTATTCTCTCTCCATCACGCTCTTTCTTTCTCTTCCATCACTTTATTTCCTCTCAATATTTCACTTGTTGTATTTATCCCTTTATCGCTGCCAATCTCTTCAAATTCACTTTCACTCTTACTCTCGCCTCTTGTACTCCTTTTCACTTTATTTTAAATTTCCCTATCTCTCATTCTCCCGTACTCTCTTGCGTTGCTCTCTCTCCTATTTCTCTTGCTCCTTTCACTCTTTCAATCCATCTATCCAGCACTCTCTCTCTCTTCACATTCTCTCTCATCTCACCGTCTCTCTATTCCCACTCTCACTTCTCTCTCATTTTCTATCTCCATCTCTAAATTCCTTTCTCTTTCTCTTCAATTTCACTCACTCATACTCCCTCTCTCTTTTTCTCTATTCTTGTTCCTACTCTCTCCTAATGCTTTGTTTTCACTCTCCTGTCACTCTCTCTTTAACCCCCACTATATCTCGCTCACTTTTTCTCCATTTCTCTCTATCTCTCCCACACACTCTCTCTCGATCTCATCTCTTTTCCCTTCATCTCTCTCCCTCCTCTTTTTCCCTTCATCTCTCTCCCTCCATCTCTATTTCTCCATCTATCTCTCTCTCTCTCTCTCACTCATTCTCTTGCTTCCCTCCCTCCCTCTCTCTCACTCACTCTGTATTTTACCCTCTTCCCTCACTCTCTCCTTTCTGTACTTAACTCTCTTTCTCGCCCACTCTTGCTGCCTCTCTCTCTTCAACCTCTCTCACACCTCTTATCTCTCTTCTTCTCAATCTCTCCATTTTCGCTCTCTCTCTGTTCTATGTCACTTTCTTGCTCTCTTGCACTTTCTATCTCTCTTGTCGTTTACTTACTCTCTGACTTCTGTTATTCCACACACACTTTCTCACTCGCTCTCTCTTCTATGGCCCCCTTCTCTCCACATTTACTCTTTCTTATTGTTTCTTATATTCTCTCACACTTCACACACGATGTCTTTATCCCTCTATCTATTTCTCTCTCTCTTTTTCTTCACTCTTTCTTCACTCTCTCACTCTCTTCTTTATTTCTCTCTCCCCTTCCCTCCCCCTCTCCATCTCTCTTTCACTTCCCTCTCTATCTCCTTCTCTCTCACTCACATCGTACAAACCCTCTTTCCTCTCTATAACTTCCTCTCTTGCTCTACCTTTCTCCTATCCATCTTCCTCACTCTATTTATCTATCTCATTCTCTTCTTTTTCCTCCAATTTTCTCTCTCACTCACACTCTCACACTCTACATTCCCTCATATTCTTTCAATTAATCTTCCCTCACTCACTCTTCTTTCAATGTATTTCTTACACACACACCCACACACACATTCTCTCTCCCTTTCATTCCCTTTCTCACTAAAATCACTAAAATCCTTTCTCACTAAAATATGTCTCTCTTTTTAATCATTTTTATTCCCACCCTCTCAATTTATTGTAAATTGGAAGTTCATTGATGCCTGTCTCTTCAGTTTCTCTCATCTCTCGCTCATTCTATCCCTCGATCCATTTCTCTCATGTGTTTTCTCGCACTAAATCTCACTTCCTCTCCCCTCCCTCACTCTTTCTTCTACCTATTTCTCTATCAGTCTCTCTCTCATCTCCTCATTATGACTCTTACACTAACTCCCTCCCTCCCTCTCTCTATCGCTCTCTCAATCTTGCTTTCTCTATAAATTTCTTTTTTGTTACTCTCTTTATGTCTCTTTCTTTCTTAATCTTTCTATCTCTTCTCATTTTATTGCTCTCCCTCTATCTCTTTCTTATTCACAGAATCTATTTTGCCCTATCTTCCCTCACTCTCCATTCTCTCTCTGGTTCTCTCATACGCTCTCTCTCCCACTCTAGCTCCCTTTCTCTCCCTCTTAAATCATTCACTACCAGTCTTTCTATGTCTATCTTTTCACCCATTTCCTCTCTCAATCTCTATCTAACTCTATATTCTATACTTATTTTTCCCAACATTGCTCTCTTCTCTCTCTCAAGATATCCCCTCTCATAGTCTCTCTCTTCTCTCATCTATCACTAATTATTTCTCACTTTCTTTCATGCAGCTCACACTGCTTTTTCCTCCTTCCCCCATCCCTCCCATCTCCTTATCTTTCACACATTTACAATCTTTCTCACTCTCTCTTGCTCTCTCTTTCCTTCTCTTACCCTTCTATTTCCTTCATGTTCTCTCTATATCTCTTTAATTTCACTCTCACTCTAACTCCATTTCTTCTTTCTCTCTATTTTTTTCTCAATCTCCTCTCTTTATTTTTTTTCTTAGTCTCTCTGTCCCTTACTCACTCCCTCTATTTCTTTCTTTAATTACATTCTTGGTCATCCTCCCTTCACCTCCCACTTCTGTCAATCTCAAAACTCTTTGCATTTTCTCTCTCAATCTCTCAATCTCTTTAACCCATATTCTCAATCTCTCTTGCTCATTCTTTACTTGTTCTCCATTTCCTTCACACTATTTTCCTCTCTCCCTCCTTCCTCTTCTGCTCCCTCTATTTTTCCTTTCACCCTCCCTCTCTATTTTTCCTTTCTATTTTTCCTTTCACCCTCCCTCACTCTCTAATACTATCTCTCATCCTCCCTCACTCACTAGTTATTGATGTAGACTGAGAGAGAGAGAGAGGAAATGAAGAGCGTGAAATAAAAGTAAAAAGGAGGGAGAATCTGAGAGGAGATTGAGAGAGAGAAATATGGATAGGGAAAGAAAGGGGTAGAGTGAGAGAAAGCAAGAGAAAAAAGTAGTAATAAGGAGCAACAATGAGAAAAATGGGGTGTGTGGGAGAGAGAGAGAGCTACCGAGAGCAAGGAGAGAAAAAGGAGATTGAGCTAGAAAAGGAGGAAGAAATAGTGAGAGAGACAAGAGAGAGAAAAAAGGAGAGCGATAGAGAGACTGAGAAAGAAATAGTGAGAGGGAAGAGAGAGGGAGTAGGAGTGAGATAAAGCTAGAGGTGAGTGAGAACGCTAGAGAGAAGGAGAGATGAAGAGAAGCAAAGAGAGATCGGGAGGAATGGTGAGAGAGGTAGAAAGAGAAGGTAGAGAGATGGACTAATAGAGAAGGGGAGAGGGGGAGAGGGGGAGAATAGAGAGAAGGGAGGGAGATCAAGAGTGATAGAGAGAGGGAGGAGTGGAAGAGAAAGACAAAATAAATAAGGGAGAGAGAAGAGAACAAGGAAGAGAGGGAGGAGCAAGCCAGGGAGACAGAGCGAGAGTATTAAGAGATTGTGATAGGGAAGAGAGGGTGAGAGAATGATATAGTGGGTGAGAAAGGGAGAGATAAAAGGAGCTATAGAGAGTGTGTGAATAAGAAAGATTTGAGCAAAATAAAGAGATAGACAGAGATAGGAAAGATAGCAAGAGAAGATAGAGATAAAAAAGCATGGTAGGGAGAGAAAAATGAGAGGGATGGAGGGAGAGAAGAGGGAGGGAGGGAGAGAAGGATAGAGGGAGAGATGGAGAGAGAAAGAGAGAAAAAAGAGAGATAAATAGACATAAGAAGGGAGGGAGGGCCAGAAAGAGTTGGGTAGAGTGGGAAAGAGAGGGACAAAGGGAGAGAGAGGGACTGTGGGAGGGATGGGAAGAGATAAGAAAAGGGAAGAGTGAGAGGAGAAATATAGAATGAGAGCAGGATAGAGAGTGAGTGTGGGAAAACAAGAGAGGGAGTGAAAGTGAGAGGAAGATAGAGGGAGAGCAAGAGAAATATAAAGGAAAAGAAATTACAATAGGGAGTGAGAGAAAGACCTAAGAGAGGTAGGAATGATAATAAGAGTGGGAGAGAGAGGGAGTGATAGAGAGAGACAAAGCAAGGGAGGAAAGCCTAAAGAGATTGAGTGAGAGGAACAGTAAGAGGGAGAGAGAGAAATATGGAGGAAGAGTAAGAGAGAGGGAGATAGAGATAGAGGAGGGCTAACAGAAGTAGAAAGATAAAGTGGAGTGATAATGAGAGTGACAAAGAGAGAGGGTGCAGTAGAAAGATAAAGAGATTAAGAGAGAGCATAAAGGATGTAGGCAAGAGAGAAATAATAATAGAGAGAATAGAGATATTGTGAGAGAAAGAGGTAAAAGGATGGAAGGAGGGTGGAGGGAGGGATATAAATTAAAAAGTGCAAGCTTGAGAGAAGGACAAAATGAGAGAGGAAGGAGGGAGGAGGGATGAAGAGTAGAGAAAGGAGGATGGGGGGATAGAGAGGTTGACAGTGCAAGAGATATGAGAAAGGGGAGAGAGTACAAGAAAAAATGGAATGAAATGAGAGCAAGAGATAGAGGAAGAGAGGAAAAGAGTGAAATAGAGAGAGTGAGAGAAAGAAACATGATAAAGAGATTAGAGAGACAAGAAATAGAGGGAGAGAGTGTGAGATAGTGATACAGAGAGGGCGCGGCAAGGAAGAGAGATGAGAGAAATTAAGAGATAAAGAACGAGGAAGATAGAGTAAGAGATGAGTAGATATGAGAGAGAGAGAGAGGAAGAGAGAGAGAGTGAAAGTGAGAGAAGTTTTAAGATAAGAGAAAGAGGTAGAAAGAGGAGAGAATGTAGGAGAGAGAAAAAAAGGAGTCTTAGGAAGAGGAGTCTTAGGAGTCTTAGGAAGAGATGGAGATGGAGGGAGGGTGTGGGGGAGGGAGGGTGTTAGAAAATGATTGAAAGAGAGAGAAAGATAGAGAAAGAGAAGAGAGAAAATGAGGGTGAGAGCAAAAGTGGCAGAAAGCAAAAGGGAAGAGCACTAGAGATAGAGAGAGTGAAAGAGTTAAAGCGACGTAGAGAATATAGTTTGAGAATGGTGAGCGAAAGGGAGATAGAGAGATAGAAGGCAAGTGAGTGAAAAAGAGGGAGGGAAAAAGAGGGAGGTCAAGTGAGAAACAAAGTGAGAGAAATAGTGAGAAGGAGAGAGTGTGGGAGGAGAGAGGGATAAAGGGAGAGAAAGTGAGAGAGAAGGAGAGAGGGAAAAAGGGAGAGAGAGAGGAAGTAGGGAGAGAAGACTTTGTGAGAGAGAGCGAGAGATAAGAGGAGTGTGGGAGAAATGAAAGGGAGAGAGATAGGTGAGATTTCAAGAGGGGGGAGTGGGAGAGATGAAAGAGTGAAAAAACAGCTGAGTTAGAGCAAGTGAACGAGAGTGAGCAATGGAATTAGAGAAGGATAGATAGAGAGACAAGTAAAGGAAAAAGACAGATGGAAATAGAGCTAGAAAGAGTAAGAAAAAGGAGAGAAAGAGAGAGAGAGAGAGTTAAAAAGAGAGAGAAGAAAGAATGAAAGAGGTTGAGAGGAAAAAAGAGAGAGAAATGTATGAAAGATCATAGGGAGAGTAGAGAACGGAGGGAGAGAGAAATAGAGAGAGGAAAGAAGAGAGGGAGGGGGAGAAAAAAGGATGTAGGGAGGGAGGGTTTGAGGGTTGGAATGTGAGAGATAGAGAAAGAGTTAGAGATTGGGAGAGAAGTCATAAAATTGAGAGATAGAGTAAAAAGTGAGTGACAGAGAGTGAGAGAGTCATAGAGAGTGAGAGAGATGATAAGAGAGATGGAGCAAGAGAGAGGTAAAAAGAGAGGAAGGGAGGGATATTGAGATAAAGAGATAAAGGATGTGAAAGAGGGAGGGTGAGTGAGACAGAGAGAGTAGGAATGAGGGAGGGAGGGAAGGAGTTAAAGAAGATAGATATACGACAGAAAAAGAAAGGGATAGAGGGGTGAGAGAGAGATAGAGGGAGGGAAAGATAACGAGAGGTTGAGAAGAGGGAGGGAAAAAGAGATGGAAAGAGAACGAGAGGGCGAGAAGGAGAGAGAGAGAGTGAAAGAAAAGAGAGAGGGTGAGAGAGATTGAGAGAGAGCGGGAGAGATAAAGAGAGAGAAAGTGGAAGGGGGAGAGAGAATGGGTGGGAGAAGGTAAAA
>NW_018252421.1:76423-78305 GCF_001263595.1 Phalaenopsis equestris
TTGGAATGAAAGAGAGATAAAAGAGAGATAATAAGAGGGAGAGAATGATAGAGAGAAAGAGAAAGCCAGAGAGGTAAATAGTGAGGTAAGGAAGGAGAGTGGACACAAAGAGAGGAAGTAGGGGAGGGAGGGAGGGAGGGAGGGGAGAGAGTGGAGAGAGAGAGAGAGGACTGATAGAGAATGAGAGAAGAAACAGAATAAGGGAGGAAGAATGGGAGGGAGAAAAGATGGAGAAATTTAGTGAAAGAGATTGAAAGAGTGGGGAAGGTAAAGAATAGAGTTTGATAGAGTTTGAACGGAAGAGAAAGCAAGGGAGAGAGAGAATAAGACAGAGATGGGTGGGATAGGGAGAAGGAGAGTGAAAGGGAAGGCATCTAGGGGTATGAAGAGAAGAGAATACAGAGAAATATTGTTAAAGAGATAAGGAGGGTAAAGAAGAGAGAGCAAAAAAAGAGGGCAAGAGAGAAAGTAGGGAGAGAGTGTGTGTGAGAGAGAGGGGCAAAAAGAAATAAGAAGATGGAGAGAGTGTGTGTGTGAGTGAGGGAGAAAGAGATGAACAGTGGCTTAAAACGTAGAGAGATAGGTAGAGAGTGGGAGAGAGGGGTGGGAGAGATGAGAGAAAGTGAGAGAGAGTGAGGAAGAGTAAGTGAGAGAGAGATAGAGCAAGAAATGGAGTAAAAGTAAAAGAGAAAGAGAGAAAGGATAGAAGATAGGCAGAGAGTTTAGAAGAAAGGGAATATAGCAATAAGGTGTGAGAGAGAGCTACGAAGAGGGCGATAAGAGGCTAAGAGTGAAAGGTTGTGGGTGATGAATAGGCCAAGTGGGGGAGGGAGGCAGGGGGAGATAAAGAGACGAGAGTGCCGAGAAAGAGATAGAGGGAGAGAAAGAGGGAGAATTAGATAAGAGAGAAGAGAGAGCGGGGGAGTTAGAGTAAAAGGGTGGAGGGAGATAAACATAAAGGTTTAAGAGAAGAAAGTCAGGGAAATAAAGAGAAGAAGGGAGATCGAGAGGGAGAGAAGGAGGGATGTTGGGTGGGAGTTTTTTAGGGTTAGAATAGGGGGAGAGATATAGAGGGATAGGGAGTGAGAGAGAAAGAATATAGAGTGAGAATGATAATAAGAGAGTGACAGAGAGAAAGAGAGTGTTAGAGAGAGATAGGGAAGAGAGAGACGATGAGAGCGTGTAAAGGGGAGAAAACAAATAGATTCAAAGAATGAAAAGATAGAGAGAAGAGGGGTGTGAGTGAAAGAGAGTGGGACTACAATAGATAGATAGAGAGTTACCTAAGAGTGCTGGGGAGAAGAAAGAGACCAAGAGAGAGTAAGAGAGAGGGAGAGGCAGGGAAATAGAAAGAAACATTAACAAAGATAAGAGAGAATAGAGATAAGAGAGATAGGGAGAGGAAGGGATAAAGAGGTAAAGAGAGCGAAGGAGGGAAATGGGAATGAAGATAGGAAGGGAGAGAGAGAAGGATAAAGATAGAGTGATGAAACATGGGAGGGAGAGGGAGAGAAAGGACTAAAGTGACGAAATTAGAAAGAAGGTAAGGAGGGCAGAAGAGAGAGAAAGAGAGTGAGAGATGGAAGGGGAAAGAGATTGAGAGAGAAAGAAAGTAAGAGAGGTAAAGAGAGAAAAAGAAAATGGGAGAGATAGAGTGATAGTGTGGAAGAGAGAGCTAGTGAGGAGTAGAAAGAGAAGAGATAGAGAGAGAAATGGAGACAAAGTTGGAGAGGAGAGGGATGGAGTGAAAGATAGAGAGAGATAGAGAGTGCAAAAGATGGAGTGCAAGAGAGGAATGGGGAAAGTGGGAGAGAGAGATAGAGCAAATGATGGAGAACACGAGAGAGATAAAGTGAGAGGGGGACGGGGAGTAAAAGAGGGA
>NW_018252421.1:78315-79096 GCF_001263595.1 Phalaenopsis equestris
AGGGAGGGTAGACAAAATGACAGAGATAAAGAGAGGGAGAGGGAGGGTGAGGGAGAGGAAAATAAAGAGAGAGAAAAAGAAGATTTAGAGTAAGAGATTGATATAAATAGTGAGAGCAAGAGAAAAGAGGCCAAAAGAGTGAGTGAGAGAGAAGCAAAATAAACTAAAAGAAAGGGGGAGAGGAAGCATGAAGAGTGAGAGTAAGAGCTTAGAGAAATAAAGGGAGTGAGAGAAGAGAGAGAAGCAAGAGAAGATTTAGAGAGTAGTCTCAAAAAAACATATGTGAGAGAAAGGGAGAGAGAAGAAGGGGAGGGGAGAGAGGGAGGGATGGAGATAGGGGATGGAGATAGAGAGCAGAAGTGGGATAAAGAAGAGTGAGAAAAGGAGAACAAAAAGAGAGAGAAAGAGAAGAAAGTACGACAGAGATAAAGACAAGCAAAAGAAGATATCGAGTAGAAGATAGAGAGAGTAAAAAGTAGAGAGTAAGAGAAATGGAAAAAAAATGGAGAGAGGGAGTGTGAGATTGAGGAAGAGTGAGAGGAAGAGAGAGAGGGAGAAAGAGGAAGGAGCGAGTGAATAAAGAAAAAGAGAGATCTCACCAGAGTGAAAAAATATAGAGATATGGAGGGAGAAAGGAAAGATATAGAGAGAAAGAGAGCAAGAGAGTGAGGAAGCGAGAGTGAAAGAGGGTGAGAATGGGATAGTGAGAGGAGAGAGTGTTAGAAGAAATAGAGCATAAGTGTGAGAGAAGGAGAGAGAGAAAGGGATTGAGAGCAAGATA
>NW_018252421.1:79297-81045 GCF_001263595.1 Phalaenopsis equestris
AAAGAAAAGAGAGAGAGACAAGTGAGGAAGCAACAGAGAGAGAGGAATAGAAGGAGGGTGTGAGAGAGAGATGTAAGGTGAGATAAAAGGAAGAAATAGATGGAATTGAAGGTGGATAGAGGGAGAGTGAGGCAAAAAAGTAGGGAATGGAAGAGAGAGGGATGAAGATCAAAGGGATGAAGATCAGAAAGCAGAAGTGAGAGAGTTAGGGAGGGAGGGAGCGATGGTGAGAAAGGAAGACAAGCGATAGTGAGAGAGGAAGAGGAGAGGAAGAGAGTAATCAATAGAGTGAGGGAGAGGGCATGAAAGGGGAAGAGAGAGAATAAAGACAAAGAAGAGAGAGAATTGGGTTGAAGAAAGTTTGTGAGATTAGAACATAGAGGGATTAATAACAAGAGAAATAAAGCAAACAAAGGATAGGGAGGGAGAGAGATAAAGGGATACTAAGAGAGCGAGAAGGAAAAAATTAGAAAAGTTATAGAAATAGTCGAGAGAGGGTGAGAATAAGGTTGAGGGAGCATGAGAGAGAGAGAGATCGATAGTTGAAGCTATTGTGTGAAGGGGAAAGATAGAGCACGAGAGAGATAGAAGGTGGAATGGGAGTAGAGACAGTGGAAGGGAAGGGGAGAGAGAAATATGAACAATATAAAGGGAGGTAAAAGAAAAATATAGGGTAAGGAAGAGAAATGGTGAGAAGACCGCAAAGTAGAGAGCTTAAGAGAGGGAGAGAGAAGATGGAGAGAGTTGGAAGAGTGAGAGGAAGATAGAATGTAAGGGTGAGCAAGAGAAGAAAAGAAAAAAGGGCTAATAACGGAATGTGAATATAGGAGAGGTATCCAAATAAAATGATGGAGAGATGATGGTAAGTGGAAAAGCAAGTGTGTGTGTGTGTGTGAGAGAGAGAGAGAGAGACTGAGGAAGTGAGATACATATAGAATGAATGAGAGAGAGTACAGGGGGAAAGGATAATGCAAGCAACCAAGAGAGATAGTGGGAGAGAGATGAAGATAATGAGAGAGAGAGAATGAGAGAGAGTGAGATAATGAAGAAAAAAGAGATAGTAGGAAAAGAGAAAGGGAGGTGTTGGGAGAGAGAGAGTGTATGATAGAGCAAGAAAGACAGAGATATAGTGAAAAGGAGAAAAGAGAGAGAATAGAGAGAGCAAAAGAGAGATAGAGTAAGTAAGAAAGAATGATTGAGAGAATGAAGGAGATAAGGAAGGGAAGGGAGAGTTAGAGTAAACAAGAGGAGGGAGGGAGAGATAAAGAGAGGCTGAGAGGGGCAGAAAGAGACGAATGAGTAAAGATAGAAAGAAAAAAAGAGAGAGTTAAAGAGAGGGTGAGATGGAAGAGAGAGAATAATGAATAAAGATAGGAAGCTAAGAAAGGGAGAGATGAGTTGGGAAATTTTGGAGGTGTGTATGGAGTTAAAGTGGGGTAGGGATAGAGAGAGTGAGTGTGAGTGGGAAGAGAGAGATAGTGCAGGAAGTGAAATTAAGAGAGAGCGAGTGAAGAGAATGAGAGAAGAGAGTAAGAGTGTTAATAAAAGAGAGGGAGAGAGAGAGGGTATAAGAGCAAGATAGATAGAGAGGGAGCGATAAAGTGAGAGGGAGAGTAATAGAGCTAGATAGAGGGAGAAAGTTAAGGAGAGAGAGAATTAGAATGAGATAGAGATAGAGAGGGAGAAAGCATGAGAGATATATAGAAAGAGATAGAATATAAAAGAGGGAGAAAGGAATGGAGAGAGAG
>NW_018252421.1:81176-82103 GCF_001263595.1 Phalaenopsis equestris
GAGACAGAGATATATATAGAGTTGTGGAGTAATAGAGCAAGAGAAATTGAGAGATAAATTGAGAAAGAGTGGAGTAAGAGTGGGAGGGATAGAGAGAAAAAAATAGCTAGATGCAGATGAGAGAGAGAGGAGCAAGAGTGAGAGAAATAAGGAGGAAGTTAAGGAGACAGAGGGAAGAGAAACATATAAATATAGAAAGAGAAAAGCAGAGAAGGAGGAAGAGTGAGAGAAGAAGAGCGAGGGGAAAGAGAGAGAGAGAGAGGAAAAGGACATGAATGAGACTTAGAGAGCTAAAGGAGATAGGGAGGGACACAAAGAGGGAGAAAGGTATAAATAAGGAAAAGAAAGGATGGGGGAGAGGCGGAGAGTGCAAAATTGAGAAGGAGAAGGGGTTATGGAGAGTGGGAGTTAAAGATTGAGAAAGAATGATAGTTTTTTAGAGAGGGAAAGAAGGATCGAAGAAGAGAGACGAAAAGAGAGTGTAAGCATAAAAAGGAGAGAGAAGAGTAAGCAAGAGAAGGGAGAGGGAGAAATACAAAGGGCGGAAGAGAGAGAGATAGAGAGAAGGAGGGACGGCAAAATAGAAAAGGGAGAGAAGATGGTGAGCCGACTAGGGATAGAGAGAAAGAAAGTAAAAGAGCAAGAGAAAGGAGAGATAGAGAAGTGTTGGAGAGTAAATGAGAGTAATAGGGAGAGAGCGAGCAAGGGAGAAGAGAGAGAATAAAATTGAGGAGAGAGGGAGGGATGAGAGAAAAAGTGAGAATGGAGAGGGAGGGTGAGATATATAAAGAATGTGAGAGAGAGAGAAAGAGAAATAAAGAAAGATTGCAGAGAAATTGAAAGAGAAAGGAAAGGTGGAAGGGAGAATGAGAGAAAGTAGAGAGAAAGAGAGATCAAGAGAGAGAGGGGGAGGAGATCTCAAGAAGG
>NW_018252421.1:82477-82953 GCF_001263595.1 Phalaenopsis equestris
ATATAAAGAGAGAGTGAGAGAGAGCTGATGAGAGAGAGGGGGAGAGAGAAGGAGAGTTAAAGAGGACAAGATGGAAGGAGAGAGATGGAGTGAAGAAGAGATGGAAGGCATGATTGAGGGTATAGGAGAGAGAAAAAGAGAGAGAGAGAGAACATAAGAAAAGAGAGAAAGGGCTAATAGATGTTGAGAGAGAAGAAGAGAGAGACATGAAGCATTAGAATAGAGAGAGCATGCATGAGTAAGAATGAAATAGAGAGATGAAGGGAGGAGAGGCATATAACATGAGAGAGAGAATATGACAAAGAGAATAGTAGAGAGGGAGAGAGTTAGAATGAGAGAGATAGACCAAGGGAGAAAGAGAGACCAGGAGAGATTAGAAAAGAGGGAGGGAGAGAAAAGGAGAGAGAGATGAGAAAGATCAAGAGAAAGTAAGACAGAGAGAGGAAGCAAAGGAAAATGTTAGAGAGCAGTTAGAG
>NW_018252421.1:83004-84409 GCF_001263595.1 Phalaenopsis equestris
AGAGAACAAAAATGAGATGATAAAAAGAAGTGTAAGAGAAGAGGGAGGGTGGTAGAGGGAGAGAGAGATAAAGAGAGAAAGAAAGAAGAGAGAGCTAGTGAGGGAGGAAGAGAGAGAATAAAGGCATGCGAGAGATTGGGTGAGATGATGGGGGAGGGAGAGAGGGGGAAAGAGGAAGATAAAGAGAAAGGGAGAAGAGAGGGAGAAAGAAAGGGAGAAGAGAGGAAGAATGAATCAAGATGGTGGGAGAGGGGAGATAGGGAGAGAGAGAGGGACAGAAAGAGTGAGAGACAGATAAGAGAGTGAGATACCCTCCCTTTCTCTCCTTAACCTTCTCGATACTCCCTCACTCTTTCTTCTACTCTTTCTCACTTCCCTCCCTCCCTCTCCCTCTCTCTTACTCAATGTCTTCCACTCTCACTCACTCACTCTTGCTCTTTTTTCCCTTAGTCTCTCCTCTCTATGTATTTCTCTCATTCTCTCTCTTATTGTTGCTCCCTCTCTCTTATCTTTCTCTCCCCCCTCTATCTCTCTCTATTTATCATTCTCCCTCTCTCTTTTCTTTGTTTATTCTTTCTCTTGCTTTATCGCTCACTCTCTTTTCTCACCTTTCACTCTATTATTGTATTGCTTTCTTCTCACCCTCTTCTTATCTCTCTCACTATTTCTCACTTTATCTTATGCTTCTTTCTCTCACTTTTTCCCTCCCTATTTCACTCCCTCTCTCTCTCACACACACACACATCTTTATCTCTCTTTCTCACACACTCTCACTCACTCTCTTCCCTCGCTCTCTTTTTTGTATTTATCTCTTATTCTATCTTTCTCGCCCCTCTCTCTCACTCAAGATTTCTCACTTAAGATAGAGAATATTGAGAGAGTGTGTGGGATGCAGAGGGGTTGAGATAAAGAATAATTAGAGAGAGGGTGTGATGGAGAGAGATAGAGAATGGAGAGAGAGAGAAGAGAGAGAAAGAGTGAAAAAGAGTGAGTAAATGGAGAGTTAGGTAGAGATTTATTGACAAAGAGAAAGAGTGAGTGAATAGGGATTGGTCGTGGAGTGAGAAAGCGAGAGTGAGAAATTGAAAGACAGAGCATGAGAATGAAGTAGAAAGAGAAACCAGACATAAAGAGGGAGATGGAGTGAAAAATGGAGAGGGAGAGAGAAGGGGGGAGGGAGAGTAAGAAAGGAAGGGCAGGAAAGACAGAGACAGGGAGAAAGTGTGGGTGTGAGGGAGGGAACAAAAGATAGAAAGGGAGAGTGAGTGAGAGTGCCAGAACAATAGAGAGTGAGAGAGATGGAGGGAGAGGGAGAGAGTGGGAGTGGGTAGGGTGAGAGAGAGAGAAATAAGGAGAGCGTAAGAGTGCGAAAGAGAGAAAGAGATAGAGGGAGTAGAGGGAGGAG
>NW_018252421.1:84632-86345 GCF_001263595.1 Phalaenopsis equestris
GAGGAGCGAGAGAGAGGGATAGAAAAGAGCAACAGAGAGATAGAGAGAGTGAGAGGGAAGATGGGGAGGAGAGAGAATGAGAATGACTTGAATAGAGTGAGACATAATTAGATTGATGTAGACTGAGAGAGAGGGTGAGAGGAAAAGAAGAGCGTAGGAGAAAAGAGAAAAAAGGAAGGAGAATCTATGAGAAGATTGAGATAGAGAAATATGGAGAGGCAATGAAAGGGAGAGAGTGAGAAAGAGCAAGAGAAAGAGTGAGTAATAACGAGCGAGAGTGAGAAAGATAGGGAGAGTGGAATAGAGCTAGAGATGGAAAGGAGAGAAAATCAAGATTGAGCTAGTAAAGGAGGAAGAAATAGTGAGAGAGATGACACAGAGAAAGAGGGAGAGAGAGTGAGCAAGAGTGAGAGAAAGTGCCAGAAGTGAGAGTGAGAGAAAGTGCCAGAGAGAGGTAGAGCACTAGAAAGAGTTAGGGATAAATATACGGGAGAGAGAGAGGGATTCGAAAAAGGCTACGGAGAGAGTGAATGCTTCTGTGAGAGAGACAAAATCAAAGGGATAGGAACAGATAAAGAGAGAATGAGAAAGGTAGAGTGAGAGAGATAGAATGAGTGAGATGGAAAGAGAAGAGAGAACGATTGAGAGATGAAAAGAGAGAGCAAGAGAATGAAGGGAAACAGAGAATGGGAGAAGAGAGAAAGGAGAGATGAAGAGAGTGCAAGTGAGAGAGATAGTGGGAAAGAAAGAAATATTGCAAGAGAAAACGAGAGAGGGAGAGTTAGTGCAGGATAACGAGTGAGGGAGTGTGTGAGAGGAAGACAAGGATGGAGGGAGAAAGAGCAAAAAAAATAGATATATCAAGAAATATTGTGAGAGAGATGCATAGAGAGATCAAGGGATAGAGAGAAGTATGAGAGAATAAGAGAGAGGTTAGGAGAGGAATATGGAAAGGAGGGAGGGAGGGAGGGAGGGATAGAGTGAGGGAAGGAGAGAAGGAGAAAGAGAGGAAGTGAGAGAGAGTGAGATAGTGAAGTGAGAGGGGGAATGAGAGAGAAAGAATGGGAGAAAAAGAGAGGAAGAGAGACAAAGGGATCAGGAGAGAGAGTATAAATAGTGAGAGACATAGGGAGTGAGATAAAGAGAGGAAGAGTAAGAGAGATATAAGGCAAGACAAAGAGAGAAAGAAAGAGAGGGAGGGAGGGAGA
Source organism: Phalaenopsis equestris (assembly GCF_001263595.1). Lineage (NCBI taxonomy): Eukaryota > Viridiplantae > Streptophyta > Magnoliopsida > Asparagales > Orchidaceae > Phalaenopsis > Phalaenopsis equestris. Next base: position 85,841 of record NW_018252421.1, read on the forward strand.
GGGCGTGTGTGTGTGAGAGAGAGAGGGGTAGAGGGAGGAAAGAGAGCAAGCAAGAGGGTGGAAGAGAAAGAAATAGAAAGGATTATGAAAGAGTAAAGAGTGAGCGAGAGAAAGTGTAAGAGAGATACATTGAAGAGAGAGTGGGAGAGAGAGGGAGAGAAAAAGAGAAAAAGTTTGAGAAAGCAAGGGAGAGAGAGTGAGAGTGATGGATAAATAGATAGACAAAGAGGGAGAGAGAGAAAGAGAGAATAATTATGAGGTACAAAAAGTGAGAGAGAGTGAGGAGAAGGGAGAGAAAGATATATGAGTAGACATAGAGGGAGAGGGAGAAAGAGGGAGAAAGAGGGAGAAAATGAGAGGGGGACAGAAGGAGGGAGAGAGAGAAATAGTTAGAGAGAAAGAAAGAGAAATAAAAAGAAGAGAGTGAGAGAAGAGAGGAAAGACGGAGGAGATTGAGAGATGAAGGCAAGATGGAAGGAGAGATGGAAGGCACGAGTGAGAGGAA
>NW_018252421.1:86463-90218 GCF_001263595.1 Phalaenopsis equestris
AGAGAGAGAGAGTGGGAGTGAGAGAAAGAGAAGGATGGAGATTAAGAAAGAGAGAGAAAATGATCGAGAGATAGAATAGAGAGAATGAGAAGAAAGAGGAGAGATGCCATGTGAGAAAAAGGGAGATATATAGATGAGAGAGAGAGAGAAAGAAAGAGAGTGAGAGCAAGAAGCAGTAAGAGAGCATGAGATTGAAGAGAGAGCTATATAAGTAGGAAAAGGTAGAGGGAAAAATAGAGTAGAGAGACAATTAAATTGAGAGATAAAGTGGGAAAGGGAGGGAGAGAGAGAACGAGAGGGGATTAAGAGGGATAGAGGTATAGAAAGTGAGGGGAGAGAGAAGAAAGGAATAGAAAAAGAGAGGAAGCTAAGGATGGAGAGAAGAAGAGAGAGAGAGGGGGTGGAGGAAGGAGAGTGAGGAGGGATAAATAGTGAAAGAGGTGAAAGATAAATAGTGAAAGAGAGAATTGAGTGACTAAGACAGAGGATAAGAGTGTGGCAGGCAGAGTGAGAGAGAATAAGGAGAGGATAGAGAGAGAAAATAGTGAGAGAAGATTGAGAGGGAGGGAAGGAGAAATTGAGAGAAAGTGTGAGGAGGGAGGGAGGAGAGTGATTGGGAAGAAGGGGAAGGAGTGCGAGAGAGATCGAAAGATAGAGAGAATGAGAGAGTATAAGAGAGATAGAGAAATAGGGAGACAGAGAGTGAGATGGAGAAAGAGGGAGAGAAAAGATGATTGATAAAGCTAGAATGAGAAAAAAAATAGAGAAAGAAGAAGGGAGAGAGGTATGTAGTAAAAGAGAGAAAGTGATAGAGAGAGGGAGAGTAAAAGTGAGAGGCAAGCTGAGTGAGAGAGAGAAGTGAGGGCATGAGAGAGAGGGTAGAAGAGAGAGATAAAAGGAAGGAGAAAAGAGAGAGAGTGAAAAAAGAGAGAGCAAGACAGAGTGATAAAGAATAGAGATAGAGAGAAAAAGCAAAAGAGAAGGTTGAGGAGGAAAGATGTAGAAAATGAAAGAGATAAAAAGGAAGAAAAAGCAAAAAAGAAGAGGATATTGAATAGAGAGTATGAGAAAGAGAGAGGAGACATACGAGGGGGAGATAATTAAAGAGAGAGAAAAAGAAGAGAGAGAGCGAGTAATGGAGCAAGAGAGAGGAAGGGCATGGAAGAGAGAGGAAGGGTGAGTGAGATAGAGTGAGAGAGAGCGAAAGTGAGAGAGCGAGAATGAGGGAGGGAGAAAGGGAAGGAGGGTGAGAGGGTAAGTGAGAAAGTGTGATAGAAGATAGTGATAGAAGATATGAAATATGAAAAGTAAGAAAAGACTGAGTTTGAGAAGCAAGAGATCAAAAGAGAGAAAGAGATGGTGAGAGAGAAAGAGATAGAAAAAGGAAAGTGAGAGAGATGGAGAGAGAGCAAAGAGATAGAGAAGGAAAGAGAGAGCAATTAAGAGAGAAAAAAATAACAAGAAAGAGAACGGAGAAAAGAGAGTAAGAGAGGGGGAGTAAGAGGGGAGAGAGAAGGATGGAGTTAGAGGGTGAGAGAAAGAAGAGAGTCCGAACAACGAAGCAGGAGAGATAAGAAAGAAGTGAGTGAGAGGGACTGAGAGAGTGGAATAGAGAAAGAATGAAAGTAATATAGAGAAATGAAAAAGTGCAAAGGGAGAGTGCGGTAGAGGTATGGAGTGGGAGAGAGAGAGCGGCATAAAGAGGGAGATAGAGCATGTGGGAGAAAGAGAGAGAGAGTAAGGGAGAGAAGGAAATACTTGGAGAGAGAGAAAGGGGAAGGGAAGAGAGAGAGAAAAACTAGATATAGTGAGATAGGGATATAGAGAAATAGGATGAGCAAGGGAGAGAGAGATATAAAGAGAGCAAGAGTGAGGGAGAGAGATATTAATTATTGGGGGAGGTAAAAAAATAGAAATGGAAGAGGGGGGATAAGAGGACATTGATAGAGAAAGCATCGAAGAGATAAAGCTAGAGAGATATAGAGAATAAACGAAAGAAGATAGATATAATAAGAGAAAAAGAAATGGGAGGCATAGTGGGTGAAAGAGAGAGAGAGGGTGAAAGAATGGATAAACTAAGAGGGAAGAAGGGAGGGAGAGTAAGAGAGTGAGATAGAGAGTGATTGGAGAGAAGATACATAGAGAGGAGAGAGAAGAGAGAGGGATAGTGATGGAGGGAGGGAGGTATAGTTGAGAGAGAGAGAGCGTGGAGATATAAGGGTGAGATAGAGGGAAAGGGAGAATAAGAGGTGGAGGGAAGGGAAGAGGAAGAGTGTGAGAAAGTAGGAGAGATTGAGAATGAAAGAGGGAGGACAAAAAATATGGAAGAATGGGGTAGGAGGTCCAAAGAGAGAGGGAGATAATGATAAGGTAGAAAAAAGAGAGCGATATGGAGGGTGAGAGGGGGGAGAGAGAGGAAAAGAGAAAAAGTGTGGGAGAGAATAAAAGGGAGCAAGAGAATAGGGAGAGTGAAAGATGAGAGAGAGCAAGCTATAGCAAGAAACAAGATAGAGAGTAGGAAGGGATGAATGGAGGGAATTTTATAGAGGGAAAGAGAGAAAAGGATAATGAAGAGAAAGCAAGAGAGTAAAGAGAAAAGGATAGCGATGAGAAAGCAAGAGAGTGGGAGGCAAAGACCGATAGAAAGACAGAGCTAGAAGAGAGAGTGAGAAAAGAAGAGTGACAAAATAGAAATAGATAGAGAGAGCAAAGAGATAGAGAAGGAATTAGAGCAAGAAAGATAGGGTAAAGAGAAGAGAGAGAAAATAGAGTGACAGAGAGAGAACATGAGGGGAAGAGGGTATGTCAAAGAGAGAGTGATTTAAAGGGGAGAGAAGGGGACTGAGAAGGAAAGAGAGAGCGAGAGAGAGAAAGTATGAGAGAGAATAAAAGGGAACAAGCGAATAGATTGAGTGAAATATAAGAGAGAGTATGCTAGAGTGTGAAAAGAGAGAGAGAGAGAGCAAGTGAGGGAGAAAGAGAGAGGAAAGATATGGGAGAGGGAGGGAGGATGAGATACTGAGAGAAGGAGGGAGGGGAGAGAGAGATAGAGAGAAAGGGAGAAGAGAGAAAGAATGAACAAAAAGATGGGAGGGAGGGAAAGGGAGAGAGAGAGAATGGGAGAGAGGATAGAGAGCAATAGATGGAGAGAGCGAAAGAGAGAGAGTTAGAAAAAGAATTAACAGTGAATTAGAGAAGAAAGAGATCAAGAGAGAGGTAGAGCGAAATGGTGAGCAAGCGAGATAGTGAGAGAGCAAAGGGATAGTGAAAGAAAGAGAGAGCAAGCAATTGCGAGAAGGATAACAAAAAGAGAGAAGAAAAAGAAGAGTAAGAGAGAAGGGGAGAGAGGATGAGAGAGTGGGAGAGAAAGCAAGAGAGAGGGAGTTAGAGAGCGATTGAAAGAGAGCTAGATGAGAGAGTGAGTAACAAAGAGTGACAAAATTAAAAAAGATAGCAATAGCAAAGAGATAAAGAAGGAAAGAGAGTGATTAAATGAATGAAGAGTGAGAAGGGAGGGGGAGAGAGAGCAAGAGAGAGATAGAGAGAGAAATAGAAGGGGAGAGAGGTTGATTGAGCAAGAAAGAAAGAGAGAAAGTGAGAGAGTGAGTTGGAGGGAGGGAGGGCGGAAAGGTAAGAGATAGAGTGGGAGAAAGGATAGAGAACAAGAGATAGAGATAGGAAGAGAGATTTAGAATGAGAAAGAAGGGAGCTTGTTAAGAAAGAGATCAAGAGATAGATAGAGAGAAAGGGAAAGC
>NW_018252421.1:90243-91997 GCF_001263595.1 Phalaenopsis equestris
ATAGAGAGGGAGAGAGAGAGAAAATAAGAGAGCAAAGGATGACAAGAAAGAGAAGAGAGAAAGGGTGAGAGAGGGGGAGAGAGAAAATAAGAGAGGAGAGAAAACAAGAGAGCGGAAGGCAGAGAGTGATAGAAAGAAAGAGAAGAGAACGTGAGAAAAGATGAGAGAAAAAGTAGCAAGCTTTTATTTCTCTGCCCTCTCCGCCACTCTCTGTTGCTTGCTCTAGCCCCTCTCTCTCACTTAAACTCTCATTCCCTCTCTCCTTCCATCTTTATTTCTATCATTCTTTCGTGCTCTTTTCTACTTCCCACTCTCTCAATCTCACTTTCTTGTGCCCTTTCCCTTCCTCATTCCCTCCATTCCTCGTTCCCCATCCCTTCCTCTATTTTTTCAATCTTGTTTCTCTTTCGTTCCATTCTCAACTCATATCAGAGCGAGGTACTCCTTGTCATACTGAGACTGAGACCGCGTGAAGCAATACCAAATTCTCAAGACTCTGGTAGACACCGATGTAGGGCTTCATTCTTCACTTTCTTTCTCTCATGGAAGTGTGGGAGGGTGGGAGGTAGGGAAGATAGAGAGATGAAAGAAAGAGAGGGGGACAGAGGAATAGTGAGAGAGAGATAGGGGGAGGTAGGGAAGATAGAGAGATGAAAGAAAGAGAGGGGGACAGAGGAATAGTGAGAGAGAGATAGGGGGAGGTAGGGAAGATAGAGAGATGAAAGAAAGAGAGGGGGACAGAGGAATAGTGAGAGAGAGATAGGGGGAGGTAGGGAAGATAGAGAGATGAAAGAAAGAGAGGGGGACAGAGGAATAGTGAGAGAGAGATAGGGGGAGGTAGGGAAGATAGAGAGATGAAAGAAAGAGAGGGGGACAGAGGAATAGTGAGAGAGAGATAGGGGGAGGTAGGGAAGATAGAGAGATGAAAGAAAGAGAGGGGGACAGAGGAATAGTGAGAGAGAGATAGGGGGAGGTAGGGAAGATAGAGAGATGAAAGAAAGAGAGGGGGACAGAGGAATAGTGAGAGAGAGATAGGGGGAGGTAGGGAAGATAGAGAGATGAAAGAAAGAGAGGGGGACAGAGGAATAGTGAGAGAGAGATAGGGGGAGGTAGGGAAGATAGAGAGATGAAAGAAAGAGAGGGGGACAGAGGAATAGTGAGAGAGAGATAGGGGGAGGTAGGGAAGATAGAGAGATGAAAGAAAGAGAGGGGGACAGAGGAATAGTGAGAGAGAGATAGGGGGAGGTAGGGAAGATAGAGAGATGAAAGAAAGAGAGGGGGACAGAGGAATAGTGAGAGAGAGATAGGGGGAGGTTTTTGCTCACTTCTTCTTTCACACTGCAAGCGAGAGAGAAAGTGAGAGTGTGAGTGAGGGAGGGAGAAAGGGAAGGTGGGTGGGAGGGTAAGTGAGAAAGTGAGAAAAGATATAAAAAGTAAGAAGACAGTGAGTTTGAGAGGGGCTGAGAGAAAGAGAATAAAGAAGGAAAGAGATAAAGAAGGAAAGAGAGAGCAAGCAAGAGAGAGAAAAAACAAGAAAGAGAATAGAGAAAAGAGAGTAAGTGGGGGGAGTAAGAGGGGAGTGGAGGTACGGAGTGGGAGAGAGAGAGCAGTAGAAAGAGGGAGAGAGAGCATGTGGGAGAGAGAGAGAGAGAGAGCGAGTAAGTGAGAGGAGGAAATACATGGAGAGAGAGCAAGGGGAATGGGAAGAGATCAAGAAAAACTAGATATAGTGAGATAGGGATAGGAAAAATAGC
>NW_018252422.1:0-3541 GCF_001263595.1 Phalaenopsis equestris
TCCTTGAAGGAATACACAACTTTCTGTCACTCTAAAAGGGATATTCTTTTATACCCTGTTCGAGGTGCTCCCACTTGAGGTGACCGCTGGTTAGATTGATTATTCTGTTTCTGAGAGTACTGTGATGAAGACTGGCGATGCTCTTCTGCATATATCTTTATCGGTTGCTTTCCTTTGTCGATGGTCGCCACTACTCCTGATTTCTTTTTGAACACTTTGGCCACCTTAGCCTTTTCATGTGGCTCCATTTTCTTAATCTCCTCTTGAAGACTGTTGGCTTTACTGAGTAGCTTCTCAGAGGATTTGATGGTGAGTCCCTTAAGCATGAAAGCTACTGGCCCATGAATGCTCTTGAGTAGAATTTCAATTGCATGATGTTTCTGTAGCTGAGGCTCACATTTCATGCTAAGGTTCCTCAACCTCAAAATATAGTCCACCAAAGTTTTGCTAGGCTTTTGTTTTTCCATCATGAGTTCTCCAATAGACACATGATGTTGCGCATCGATGACAGTTGTTCCAATTCAGAAACACAAACAGTTGTTCCAATTCAGAAAATGTTTTAACTGACCCGTTGGGCAAGTTAACATACCAGTCAAAAGCAATTCCTGACATGCTATTGACGAACGGCTGGCAGAGTAGAGCTTCATTATTCCTTATGTTGTCACAACTGGCTCAAAAATGTGCTATATGGTGTCTGGGATTTCTTGTCCCGTCAAATATCTTGAAGTTTCGGACCACAAAAGTCTTGGGGAAAGGCACAACATCAAACTCTTCTGGGTAAGGTCTACCTTTCAAAATTGATGCACTGCCTTTGGATTGGGCTAAGGCGTCCCACACCTGTTCAACCATTTACTTGAACACCTTTTCTGGCATGGTACTTGATGGAGAATCCTTTCTATGTTGATCGTCTCTGTTTGTTGAAGCAACCTCTCTCCTTTCATCTGTGATGTGTATGATTTCTGGCTGAGGTTGTTTAATTTCTGGAGAAGCCAATTGCAGCGCTTGTGATTGACCCTGAATGGTGGCCATGGCGGTCCTAGACGGAAGACACTCTTTTGTTATTTATTCTTTTCTCCAGTAGAATAACCTACTCATCCCTTAGGAGGATAACCCTACGCAGTTCATCAATGGCGTTCTCTTTGGTGTGAGGTTAAGCCTCACGCGTAGAAGTGGTGGCTCTGGTTTCGATTACATGAACATCCATGAAATCCTCCTCCAGGTAATCATTGTAATCAAAGTCTTCATTTTTGCTATCTACGAAAACTCTGTGTTCTCTAGCTAACTCAAAAATTTTGATCCTGAGTTTCTCAACTTTCTCCTCAATTATCGATTCCTTGATCGCTTTAAGATCTTGAGGACCCTGATGGACATCCTCTATTTGTTCCTCCATCTCGCTGGCTATTGTCGCGACGATGTCAGATATTTCAGATCTTGGTTTCACTTTCTATTCTACGGGCTCATTGGACTGTATCGGTGCAGCGACCTTGAGTATCCATACCTTTTTTTGTTTCAACGATGATGTCTCAGGACAAAGCGTCTTAGTAGAAACATGAGTATGTCGAGGGAAAGTATGCTCCCCATGGTGTAGACCGGCTACAGTACCAAGTAAGCGTCTCGTCTTTGCTTTTGGAATTGTTGGAGTATCTTCATGACGGGTGATGGGTAACATCTTCGGACCCAGTCTTGACTTAACTGGGCGACGACCTGCGGTCCTTGTGGCAGTATAATCAGTATTAATTACTAAGGTATCAATTTTGTTCTCTAAACGAAACCAGACGAGGATACGAGTAGGTGGCACTCCAGCTGTCTTATGGGACTGTTTGGCAGACTTGACACCCTTTAAAATTTCCTTCTTTATACAAGGAGAAATTGCATTTCCTACTCATTTAAGTAACTCACTAACCGAACATCCTTCTTTTGTAGCAAACCTTCTGAAAACTGCACTAACTTGAGTGATAGGAGTTAACTTTTTTCTCTCCTCACCATGTCCGTGAAGTGACGGTAATGCGGCAGTGATTTTTTGGATACTCTCATATCCATCGGTATCCGTCATAGGATGGAGTCTACTTCCTCGCAGGAGTGGATAAATTTCTGGTAACACTTCTTCATTTTGCTGAGGCTCCTCTTCAATGGGTGTCTCCTCGGGAGCCTGGGCTTGAATGGTCCTCCAAACTTTTCTATTATGGTTCCTCCTTTGAGTATGGGTTAGTGGTACAATCCTCAAACTCAAATCTCAAACACAAGTGGTGGGACAACTAATCCCTCAGTCGGATCCTCAACAATCATCACTTCTTTCCCCTTAGCAACAGCGGGGCTAGCGGGCTTGACAGGAGCCGCGATGATAGTATCTTTAGCCTTCTTGCAGGCAGGGAAGTTTTGAAGGTTGTTCAGGTTTAATTCTGCAGATGGCTCCTACATTTCTGGAGCGGCGATCTTCATTACCACGAACAGAGCTTTCTCGAGGATGACCTCGAGATCTTCAAATCCAGCTCCGAACTTGATGGTGGTAGCAACATTACGGGCATTACGGCCCGTTGGCAGGTTGCAGGAAATGGTCAGCATTGGGTAGGCCATTGTAGCGTTCTTTAAAACAGAAAGTTTTAGGGTTAGCTAAACCTTTTACATTTTAGTGCAAGCACCAAAAGTAGAGGTTGATCTGTAGACCGGGCGGGTCTTAATTTATTGGTTATTTAAAAAATTTGTTTAAGAAAAATTAAGAGGTGTAAAAAAAAATTAATTAATGTAAGAAAATTTCAAAGTGCGCGCATCACAACACGATTTGGTTTATTTTATGAAATAGGGAATCAAATTTGGAAGGGAGATGTGAAGTTTTTTAGGACCCAATGCCGGACCTATTTTATGGCAGAAAATGCCCAAATGGAACTAGTCTACCGACACACCTATTGGGGGTCCAACTCCACAGGAAAATTTAAAGAGTCCTTAATGGCCTTCTGAACCCCTCTGTTCAAAGATGGTTGAACAGCTAGTCCTGAAGTCCAAGGAGTTGACCGAACATTCCCAAGACAGAAATGGGTAAATTATGCCCATGAAAAAAAGGTAATTTGGTCCAAGAGAGACATGAACATATTACCGATGTGTGAAGATAATATTTCATGATTTGTATGGAGAGAAAAGCTTCGCCAGAAGCTGTCGGTGTTATTTTTGGTTGGTGTTGCCTGTAAGAAGTTCTCGGTCACCGGAATCGAAATCCCGTCGCCTGCTTCAGAAGGACATTTTAATTTACATATATATTTAGTTTTAGAAAAATATGAAATCAAACTGACCTCATATTTTTCATAGTTTAAATGAAAGAGCATTGTACATCAAATCTTGTATCTATCCAGGAGGATAAACACAAGACTTGAGGATGAGGCTCAATCAAATAAGCTAAAGAATATATGACATCCGTTTGGTGTGCGAAACCTTTATATTTGTCAACAAGTTCACCTATGTAATATAAAGAATTAAATATGATTTATATTAAGTTGGGTTCGTACATGCTTCCTATAAGGGAAAGCCCTTATAGATAATTACATCTTAG
>NW_018252422.1:3795-5420 GCF_001263595.1 Phalaenopsis equestris
AGACGACAACCTCAGAATCCTAAGATGAGTTAGGGCTTATATTGTATAATAGGGCTATACAAAGGCCTAAAGATAATGTGAGGATTTACGTTGCATAAGCAAGCAACCTCAAAGTCCTATGGCTTTGTTGTTTAAGTATAAGGAAGGAAGATTTGTTTATTTGGGGAAGACATGTTTTGTTGTTGAAGATGGTCGTGCTGCCCACCATGCTAGCTCCAAGCTCCTCGCCGCGACGAGTTCAAGTTTTCTAATGTGTCGAGTTATAATGTCAAATCAGGTGGCCCAATGGTTGAAGTTCTTTAAATTTTATGAGGGCATATTAAATTTGATTAGAGCGACACCGATTAGGATCCTAGGGTTCCCTCGTTCCGGCACCAAAACTTTCTATTGGATTCACTTAGTCCAAATGAACTTACTAAACTCAACTGAATGAGTTCCATAACTTCATTTAGAGCGAGGGAAACCTCGTTAGCAACCGTAGGTTACCTCCTCCAAGGAATTCCCGATCATCCGATAGAGATGTCATTCCTGATCATTCGATGGAGATGTCTTAATTTAGTTGCATTTGTAGTTTTGTGTGATGTTTGTGATTAAATTTTGAGTTGTTTTATATTTTGAATGTGGTGGGGGTGAATTTTATCTTTGTTGATTTTAACATTGGTTTTGGTTTTGGTTCTGGTTCTGTGGCCATCCTGATAGTTTTAGTTTTCAATGCGAATTTGTATAAGCACAAAATTATAGCGTAAAAGAAAGATAACGCTGAAAACTGTAAAAAGCGTACCTAGCGAGTCTTCTAGTTCCACCACTTAGTTCCACCACTTGAAACTTAAAACTTAAAATGCATGTTAAGGCAGTTTATATGAAACAGGGAAGTAAAATCTTGACGACCTATCTAACCCCAGGTCATATCTTGGAGGGTCCTTAGGAGTTTAGTCAAGGACGATGTTGCCAAGAAAAACATATTAAGTTGAGTAGATCTCTTAGGTATCCAACAGATCTAGAGAAAGAAGCAGGTCCGTGCTTCTCTCTCGCTGCCTAGTGAAAAATCCCGAGTTCTTTTAAACTTATTATATTGCTTAATAAGTCATCCTATAAATACCCTTAATGCTCAGTGAACATTGATGTCGCAATTATGCCTAAGAATAGGTTAAATATCACTTGTGATTCAATTTAAGAATTATGTGGGTGAAGACCCTTAAAGAGGCAAGTTAGTGTTATTGGAACACTTAGCCAAATTTTAACCCTAATTGGGCTTGTAGTGTTTGAAAGATGTTTAATTGTCAAAGATATTTACTTTTCTAATCCTCATTTAAAGGAAACTTGATTTAGCCTAAGTCACTACTAAGCCCTTAAGACCTAGGTGAGTGTCTTAATTAGCTTTGAAAAGATCAAGCTTTAGGTGATCATGATTCATGATTTGGATTTTATTTGAACATCAAAAAAGGGGTATTAAATTGAGCAATTATTGACTTCAAAAGTCATACCCCTAAGTCCTAGATTCATTCTATTTTAATAAACTTTGAAATTTTAATAATTTAGAAATTGAGTAAGTTATCTTTTTCAATTAAGAAAGTGAGATTGGTTTCTACCAATTAACCCCTTGTGTTTCAAACATCAAATAAATT
>NW_018252422.1:5539-12906 GCF_001263595.1 Phalaenopsis equestris
TTTTTATCCTACCTCATTCATGGGTCAATTAAGACATCAGAGGAGAAAATGTGATTTTTAAAAATTTAATTTAATTTATATAATTATTTTTATGCAAAAATAGGTTCTTTCAAAGAAAATTTTTGACTTAACCAAGGTATATCCTAATCCCTTGAAATTTTTACTAGAAGTAGCTTTAGACCAAAGAAGCCTTTAGACCAAATTTCATTATTTTTTGAATTTTATTTAAATTTTTAAAATTATTTTAAGTTATGGGGTATTTATTAAATATAAAATATTTTAAATGGAGAAAATTAAATTTAGTATTTTTGAAAAGTCTCCCCGAGGTCAAAGAAGTCATAGGAGAAAATTTTATATTTTTTTGAATTTTATTTCATTTATTGAAATTATTTTAATAAAAAAATCATTTTTAAGCTTTAAAAATCAATATCTTTATTTATAAAATCAGGAAAATATATTCTAATTGTTCTTAAGTGCTTAGGAAGTCATTTAGAACATTTCCATGAGTTTTATTATTTTTGCGATTTTTAGGGATTTTTTATTAAAATACTTAAAATATGCTAAAAATCAAGTTTTTATTTTAATTATCATTTTTATTTTTAGAAAATACCCCTGATGACAGAGAACTCAAAAAATTAAGTTTCATAATTTTTTGAGTTATATTTAGATTTTTAAAAATTATTTTAGTGCCAAAAATGTTATTTATCTTTTAAAAATCAACTTAGGTTATTAAATGAACTCGAAATATTATGAAGCTTTTATAATGAGCTCTCTGGACCCTAAACCACAATGGAGATAAGAAATCAAGTCATTTAAATGTTTGTATTTTCTGAAATTAATTACCTTAATAATTTAGTGTTCATGCAAACTAACTACATTTTAAATGACTTGACTCAAGTAATTATTTCTAAAAGCTTCTTTGGTCATGGTGGATCTTCCAAAAATTTCTTGGAATTTTCTAATCAACATGCTAATTTTCATGATTATTTTAAGGACATAATGTGCAAAAACTTGAAAAATATGGATCTCTGTATAGAGACTTCTTCTGGAAAAATCAGAGGATGTTTCCCTTGACAGAGGCTACAACATTCCAAAATTTCAAGCCAAGGTGATTTGTCAATATGCATGGAAAATCAAATGATTCCAAACACTGTTTAATTAGTTAAGAGTAAAATATGCATCAAATGGACTCAAAATATATTCTGCATTGTTCTCCTCTGTTCACTGAGCAAGATGGTATTTGTATTTTATTTTTGTGATCTTTCTACACAATGTTATGATTTTTTGAAGTTTGGGGTCATTTTCTGAATTAAATAAACCCCTATTTATCTATTTAAATTGCGCGTGCTGACTAGATCCTAGGCAGCTTCGAAAGCATGTGTGGCGCGCTCTAGTTGGAGGCTATCATCCACGTAGCTGCTGACTCGGCCCGCAGTTTATGTCCCGAAGCGTTGTCCGGCTCGATCTCCTCCGTTCATTTGATACACGCTTGATCAAACGGCCTCCCGTCATCGTCCCTGTGACCTTCCACACTAAATCTCTAAGATCTCAGCCTAGACTCAACCAAATCATATCGGGCTTGATCTTATGGACTCGTCTAAGTGAGACGAACACATCCAAATGGTAATTTTGCAATTATATTAAGCCTAATTAAATGGAGAATCAAAATAGGCTCGGGATGAGGTGAGGTATTATACCTTTGGTCTGAGAAGTGGAGCTTTGATCAGAGGGTCTTGGCATGTTTGTTATGTTCCAAAGAGGCTAGGGATTAAGTCCCTAGTCTTGGTATAAGACCTAGCTGTGGATTCGATCACGACCGGATTTGGGTGTTGGTCTAGAGCTATGGTAGAGGCTCTGTAAAAGGGGGATTTTATGGGGCTTTAGCTTCTTTCACTATTTTGAAGGTGTGGGTGAAGTTAATTTGGGTTTGGTGGACTGTGGAGGTGAATTGGATTCAATCCTGGTTTCCGGCAAGGTTTCATGCTCAAAATTGAGCTCCGGCAGTGGGAATTGGTGAGGGAAGATGGTTGGAATGCACTGAGGGGATCTTAGGGAAGTTCTACATTAGATTTACTGAGCTGGCCTGTAGGTTTGATTTGGGTGAGTTGCCATGGGGGTGGCTCTCGATTTTGAGGTTTTTCAGCCACTAGGCTGGCCGGCCAGCCAGGGGAGGTGGCACGGGACTCACGGCACCCCTAGGAGCTGAAGGAACCCTGGAGAATATGTCACAGCAAATTAGTGCAATAATACCTAATTTCGGAAAGGATATCTTAAGCACATGAATTTTTGGAAATAATATCCCTTGATTTGGGGGTCCTTTGGTCCATGGCTTGATTTAAGTGGTTTCATGGTGTTTGGACCGGTCACTAAGTCCAACTAATGGCTATGGGGTGGAGTTAATTTGGTGACTTTAGGGTGGTTAGGTCACATTTAGTGCATGGGTCCAAGTGGGGGCAAATGACCAAATCTTAGGTTTGGGCTAGGATATCCATGTAAAATGACCCAAAAAAATGTTACATTTGGTGTAGATGATCATAAGGAACAACTTTGGTGAAAAATGGAAGTGGCTTTGAGCTCAATTGAAGGGTCAATTTGAGGGAATTTTGAATTTTAGTCAATTTGGTCATGTTGGGCTAGGCTTGGGTCTAGCTTGGGTTAGCCTTGGGCTAAGTCCAAATTGATTGTTGTAAATTTTCAATAGGGACCCTATTAAGAGTTATCAACATGAATTGGATGCCAATTTGGAGGTTAAGGCAACCAATTGGGTGGAATTTGGGGACTTAGCCAATTTGGGGCTTTGGGGCTAAATTTGGGAATTTTTTATTTAGGCCAAAACCAAATGGATTTTAGGCTTCACCAAGTCCAATTGATGGTTTATTTTGATGTGTAAGAATGTTGTAATTATTTTGCTATTTTTTCAACATTAAATCGGGTCAATCTACTAGGGTATAGGTTCAATTTGATGAGATTAGATCATATGGTCAAAATTGGGGGTTTGACCTATACAAAAATCGGGCTCAAATCATGGGCCAATTAGGCTTAGATTAGGTTTATTTTGGTCATATAAAAACTAAATTTGAGTTTAGGATTGGAATTGGGGCCAATTGAGATCAAATTGATGGACATTTGGGTTGAATTCGGGGAAATTTGGGTTTTCAAAGGTAAATTTGGGGATTTTGGTTAAAGTTGGCCAATTTGCCCAAATTGGCCAAATTGGGTCATTTGGTAGTTGAAAAAAACTGAAATTGGGGATATTTGAGTTTTATTGAGATTTTCTGAGAATTTTTGGAATTTTTTGAATTTTGGGCTATGGAGGGGTGTTTTAGTAATTTGGGGTGTTTTAGAGGTAAAGGGCCAAGATGGGTATTTTGGTAGAGTTAGAGTACCAACCACTACCAACAAGCCATGGACCAATGGAAACCCGATTTTGGGTTCTCTATATAGTGGTCTTAGCCAAATCATAGCCCTAGGGCTGGTAGGTTTAAGGGACCATCTACATGAGTATCCCAAAGTATGCCAAAAAGATCAAGGGACATGGGCTAGAAATTTGAGTTTAGAGTTGTGAGTGAATGTTAGTGTAGATGAGTGTCGTGAGTACCCTAGCTCCAGACCAACATCCAGGGTCAACCCTAAGGTCCAGCAGTCATATGGGTGACTCATCTTGAGTTTCCCTCATAATGACCCCACCTACTAAGTGCTAGAGGGTAGGCAAGTGCTAGAGGTCAGGATCATTATGTGGAACTTCAAGTTGAGTAGAGAAGAGGGTAAAATTTCTAATGGTGAGGGTTCCATGTCTAGTTTTCTAAGAATAGTCAACAAGAAAGTCCTATGGCTAGACCTTAGGCTACTAAAGGGGAAAAACTAAACCTCAACCAAAAGTGAGGTCAACAAAGACGAACCGGGCCTTCCCGAGGATGACCTCGACATCTTTAAATCCGACACCGAACTTAATGGTAGGAGTGACATTGCGGGCTTCATGGCTTGTCGGCAAGATGCACGTAAAAGTCAGTGTTTGCAAGGCCATTGCAGCATCTTTAAAACAAAAAGTTCTGGGGTTAGCTATATGCCCAATACCTTGTATTCTTAGTGCAAGCACTGAAAATTAACAGAGGTTGATCTGTAGACCGGGTAAGTCTTAGTTTGTGGGGACTATAAAATTTTTAGAAAAAAAGTATTTTAAAAGTAGAAAATTTTAATTAATTTTCAAGCGCGCACGACAAAACACACTTTTATTTAATCTGAAAATAGCAAATCAAACTCGAAAAGAAGATGTGAAGTGTTTAGGACCAATACGAAATAACAAATTAAAAGGACCAATACGG
This sequence comes from Phalaenopsis equestris, assembly GCF_001263595.1. Classification (NCBI taxonomy): domain Eukaryota; kingdom Viridiplantae; phylum Streptophyta; class Magnoliopsida; order Asparagales; family Orchidaceae; genus Phalaenopsis; species Phalaenopsis equestris. Next base: position 9,862 of record NW_018252422.1, read on the forward strand.
GACCCACTTAGCAACAAACAATGCCCAGGTGGAACTAGTCCACCAACACACCTATTGGGGGTCCGACCCCACATGAAAACTTAAAGAGTCTTTAGTGGCCTTCTGAACCCCTCTGTTCAAAGGTGATTGAACAGACAGTCCTGAAGTCCAAAGAGTTGGCCATACTTTCCCAAGACAGAAATGGGCAAAGTATGTCAATGAAAGAAGGGTAATTTTGTCCAAGGGAGACATGGACATATTACCGATGTGCGAAGATAATATTTTCTTATTTAAATGGAGAGAAAAGCTTGTCCCCAACAGAGTCGCCAGAAGCTGTCGACATTATTTTTTGCTAAGGAGTTTCCCGTAAGAAGTTGTCAGTCACCGGAATCGAAATCTCGTCGCCCACTTTGGAAGGAAGTTTAATTTACACATGTATATAAAGTTTAGAAAAAAATATGAAATCAAACAAACCCTATACTTTTCACAGTTTAAATGAAACAACACTATACCTCAAACTCTGTATCTATCCTAAAGGATAAACACAAGACTTGAGGATGAGGCTCGATCAAATAAACTAATAAATATATGACATCCGTTTGGTCTGCGAAATCATTTTATTTGCCGACAAATTCCCCTATTCAATATGAAGATTTAAATATGGTTTATATTAAGTTGGGTTCAGACAAGCTTCCTATAAGGGCAAGCCCCTATAGTTAATTACATCTTAAATACCAAAGTAACCTAAGAAAACTCTCGATAAAAATCAAGAAATATTATATTTAAAGAGGACAAAGGATAGAACTTTTTAAAGAGATCGGACAAAGAAGTTTGAAAGGAATTCATTTCAATTTGGAACCTTTGTTGTATAATAAAAAGGAGGAAGAACTAAAGGACGTCATGAATCCAGAGGAGAACCTCCGTGACTTCCCAATCTATCCTATTGTTTGGCTTCAGTTTTGAGGAGAAATTTATTAAGTGTTTCATCCTGCCAATTTTTTTAATTAGGGCTTACATTCATGTGAAACGATCACACAAATAGCCTTAAAGATGTGAGGATTTAGATTGTAACGAACAACAACCTCAGAATCCTAAAACAAATTAGGACTTACATTGTACAGTAGAGCGGTACAAAGACCTAAAGATAAGGTAAGGATTTATGTTGCATAAGCAGACAACCTTGAAATCCTATGGCTTGGTTGTTTAATTCTAAGAAAGGAAATTGATTTTGCTGGGGAAGACCGGTTTTGTTGTTGAAGATGGTCAGGCAACCCACCATGCTAGCTCCAAGCTCCTTGCCATGACGAGTTTAAGTTTTCTAGGGTGTCAAGTTATGATGTCGAATCAGCTGGCCCTATGGTTGTAGTTCTTTAAATAATATAGGGCATGTTAAAGTTGATTAGAGTGAAACCGGTTAGGATCCTACGATTCCCTCGTTCCAGTACCACTATTTTCTATTGGATTTACTTAGTTCAAATAAATTTACTAAACTCAACTTAATGAGTTCCATACTTTCATTTAGACCGTGTGAAGCCTCGTTAACAACTATAGGTTACCTCCTCCGAGGGATTCCTGATCATCCGATAGAGACGTCTTAATTTCGTTGTAGTTGTGATTTTTTTGTGATTTTTATGATTAAATTTTTGAGTTGTTTTATATTTTGAATGTTGTGGAGGTGATTTTTATCTTGGTTGATTTTAATTTTGCTTTGGGTTTTGGTTTTGGTTTTGTGGCTATTCTAATAGTTTTGGTTTTCTTACAGGGTGACATTATTGTTTAGCATGCAAGTCTTATAAGCATAAAAAGCACAGTATGAAAGTAAAAGAAAGACGGCACTGTAAACTATAAAAGCGTACCTGGTGAGCCTTCTTGTTCCACCACTTGAAACACAGAATGCATACGAGAGCATTTTATATAAAGCAAAAAAGTAGGTCCATGCTTGGTGGGTCCCTATTAATTTGATTAAGGTTGATTTTCGTTAAACAAAACATATTAAGTTTAGTAGACCTTCAAGGTATCCAACAAATCTGGAGAAAGAAGCAGGTCCATGCTTCCCTCTCACTATCTAGTGAAAAGTCTCGAGCTCTTTTTAAACTTATTATATTTCTTAATAACCCATCCTGTAAATACCTTTAATGCTCAATGAACATTGATATTTCAATTATCCCTAAGAGTATGGTAATTATCACTTATAATTTGATTTGGGGATTTTGTGGGTGAAGACCCTTAAAGGGGCAAGTTAATGTTATCAAGGCACTTGGCCAACTTTTTAATTTGGGCTTGTAGAGTTTCAAAAGTGTTCAAATTTTAATTATGTTTACTTTTCTAATCCTCATTTAGCTAAATTTGATTTAGCCTAGGTCACTACTAAGCCTATTAGACTTTTGATAGATGTCTTAGTTATATTTTGAAAGAGCTTGAATTTTAAGTGATGATGATTCATTTTTGAAAGTCATTTGAACATCAAATAGAGGTGTTAAATTAGTGAGTTATCAACACCCAAAATCATACACGTACGTCTAAGATCATTTAATTGACTAGACTTTCAAATTTTAATAATTTAAGGAAATTACAAATTTATCCTTTCATTAATAAAAGTGAGATTGGTTTCTACCAATTAATCCTCATGTGTTTTAATCATCTAAATATATTAATTGGGACCTAAGGTTACCCATTTCCCTTTCTTGAATTAAACCTAAATGTTAATTAAGGCTAAATTTCTAAAATTACACTTTTGCCCCTATAGCTCTAATACCTAATAATTCATCAAATATAATTCAAATGACTTTGGAATTTTATTCCATCTCAATCATGGGTCAATTAATACATCAGAGGAGAAAATGTGATTTTTCAAATTTTAATTTAATTTATATATTTATTTATGTGCAAGAAAGGGATTTTTTAAGGAAAATTCCATAACCTGACCAAGGCAAAGGTTAATCACTTGAAATTTTTACTGGAGGTAGATTAAGACTAGAGAAACACTTGGACCAAATTTCATAAGTTTTTTTTTTTTATTTGAATTATTAAAATTATTTTAATTTTCGGAATATTAATTAATTACAA